>NC_084734.1:53959108-54066608 GCF_033978785.1 Entelurus aequoreus | reverse complement strand
TAGCAGTCGATAAAAACCATGTTTTCCTCATAGGATCAAAATAACCTTCTAGTTGTGGACCCAGCAGTCAAAGACGGACATCTTTGAAACAGATACTGTATGTTTGAAACTGCCAATTGATGTAATTTAAACCAGGAATAGGCAGAGTTAATTCACAAAGATATGATGCCCATAACCATTGTGACCAAGCCTAGGTTCAAGGCAATAATAACCATGCTTGATAAATGGTACAGTATAACTTCCCATACATATTTCAGTCAGAAAGGTATAGCGAAGCTGTACAAATGGTGCAAAAAGACTAAAGTACCATGCAGGAAGCTTACCTAAAGCTAGAAGATGGCATGCCTGCCTGGAAAACATATGGAGCTAGGACTCTGATTGAAAGAAACAATTGTTGGTTCTATGACCGAGCTCTTACCTCAAAAATAATATATACCTGTATATATATATATATATATATATATATATATATATATATATATATATATATATATATATATATATATATATATATATATATATATATATATATATATATATATATATATATATATATATATATATGTGTATGTGTGTGTATATATATATATATATATATATATATATATATATATATATATATATATATGTGTATGTGTGTGTGTATATATATATATATATATATATATATATATATATATATATATATATATATATATATATATATATATATATATATATATAACAGGCACGTGATTTGACCACAATGAAAAAGACTGAAAAAATTTTTGGGGGTCTGGGGAACGAAGGCCTCTCCTGGTTTTTCACCAGTTTAACATGCTAAAATTAACAAAGACAGCACCATTTGAAGAAAATATTTTAGTGTTTAAAGACATGAAAACATCATTAATAGAACATACATAACCCAATTATCCTAATGAGTCACTGTATATGGTTCAGTCCCAACAGTATTTAGTCATTAATATTTACATCTTGTGTTCATTTCACATCCACAGGTGTCACATTGATCAGTGTTATTATCAACAGTTTATTTACAGTATTACCACATTACTTCAGTTCACTTCACACATTAGCTTTCTCAGAGAGCCAAGCCCTAACATGAACTTTCCTTGCAAATGTATTTAACAAAATACCAAATGTAAACATTTCATTCTTTTCGCCAAAATAGGATATACATTTATGAAAATAATTAAACATGTTTAGTATTGTTTACTCATATTTGAAAATAGGAAATAATAATAATGTGAGGACACTGACATATTGCATGAAACAAGTGTGAAAATATTTACCTTCAAGATTGTTACACCACTGACAATAGTTTCAAGAGACTACATAAGAACTTAATATTTAAATAGACTCCCTTTTTAGACCAGTTGATCTGCCGTTTCTTTTCTTTTCTTTTCTACTCTGCTCCCAACCCGGGGTGGACCGCTAGCCTGTCCATCGGATGGGGACATCTCTACGCTGCTGACCCGTCTCCGCTCGGGATGGTTCCTGCTGGCCCCACTATGGACTGGACTTTCGCTGATGTGTTGGACTTTCACAATATTATGTCAGACCCACTCGACATCCATTGCTTTCGGTCTCCCCTAGAGGGGGGGGAGGGTTACCCACATATGCGGTCCTCTCCAAGGTTTCTCATAGTCATTCACATTGACGTCCCACTGGGGTGAGTTTTCCTTGCCCGTATGTGGGCTCTGTACCGAGGATGTCGTTGTGGCTTGTACAGCCCTTTGAGACACTTGTGATTTAGGGTTATATAAATAAACATTGATTGATTGATTGATTGATATGCAAATTTATTTCAAATAAATTGTTAACTGGAATCAATAATGTGACTCTTTGAATTTCTGTAATTTCATAATATATTTTCACGTGGCTTTTTATTTTTAGAAAAACCCATTTATATTTCGCAAAGCAATAATTGGTTAATATTTAAAACAAACATGCGTATTTCGCAAGCAAATGTTTTTTTAGCTTACCTCATTATTAACAACCCTGTCTGCAACTGAAGTGGGTTATTTGGGTGGATCTTTCCTCTCGATGTCTACGGCAGTTGTCGATGTAAACAAAGGATGAAGTCCGTAAGGTTTGCTCACTTTTGGTTGACATCCAAAAGTACCAGCTAGTGAAAAGTTTGTTTTCCTTGCTTCAAGTTGTTTCATATGTTTTTGGCGTTTCGCATGTACTTCCAAAGCCTTGAAACCTCATGATCCATAGTCAATATTATCATGACACCACGTGCACAAAACCTTTCCGGGACGATCGATTTTCCGAATAAAATCACCGAACAAAGTCGTAACTTCTTTCTTCCAACAGTATCAGTGATTTCCCTTTCCATCCAGTCCCATCGAAACTTATTTTTTACATGTTTATCAATTTATTTTACTTGTAAAGCGTCCTGTCTCTCGAGAACCGACATCGTTTACATATGGAAAATGGCGGTAATAACCAAAAACAGATGTCCTGATTGGTCACAAGGAACATATCGACCAATCAACTACGGCGTAATATAAACTACGTCTCGAATCTTGATTTAGGGTCGGGGGAAAAACGGAAAAACGGGAGATAATTTTTTTTTTCCCCGAGATTAAAAAAGACGGAATTCCGACTTTAGACGGAAAAATCACATGCCCGATATATATATATATACCTGTATATACACACACACACACACACACACACACACACACACACACATATATATATATATATATATATATATATATATATATATATATATATATATATATATATATATATATGTATTATGTATACAGGTATACATTATTTTAAGAGTTAACATACACTTGTAAAGAACATAATGTAATGGCTGTCTTGAGTTTCCAATCATTTCTACAACTCTTGTTTTTTGTGATAGAGACATTGAAGCACATACTAGTTTGTCACAAAAAACATTCATGAAGTTTGGTTATTTTATGAATTTATTATGGGTCTACTGAAAATGTGACCAAATCTGCTAGGTCTAAAGTATACATACAGCAATGTTAATATTTGTGGACATGTCCCTTGGCAAGTTTCACTGCAATAAGGCGCTTTTGGTAGCCATCTATAAGCTTCTGGCAAGCTTCTGGTTGAATGTTTGACCACTCCTCTTGACAAAATTGGTGCAGTTCAGCTAAATTTGTTGGTTTTCTGACATGGACTTGTTTCTTCAGCATAGTCCACATGTTCTCAATAGGGTTTAAGTCAGGACTTTGGGAAGGTCATTCTAAAACCTTTATTCTAGCCTGATTTAGCCATTCCTTTACCACTTTTGACATGTGTTTGGGGTCATTGTCCTGTTGGAACACCCAACTGCGCCCAAGACCCAACCTCCAGGCTGATGATTTTAGGTTGTCCTGAAGAATTTGGAGGTAATCCTCCTTTTTCATTGTCTCATTTACTCTCTGTAAAGCACCAGTTCCATTGGCAGCAAAACAGGCCCAGCGCATAATACTACCACCAACAGGCTTGACGATAGGCATGGTGTTGGCATGGTGTTCCTGGGATAAAAGGCCTCACCATTTCTCCTCCAAATATATTGCTGGCTATTGTGGCCAAAAAGCTAAATTTTTGTTTCATCTGACCACAGAACATTCCTCCAGAAGGTCTTATCTTTGACCATGTGATCAGCAACAAATTTAGACGAGCCTTAAGGTGTCGCTTCTGGAGCAAGGGCTTCCTTATTGCATGGTAGTCTCTCAGTTCATGGCGATGCAAAACACGCTTGACTGTGGACACTGTGTTCCAGCAGCTTCCAATTAATTGCAGACCTGCTTTTTGGTGGTTCTCGGTTGACTCTTGATCATCCTGACTAATTTTCTCTCAGCAGCAGGTGACAGCTTGCGTTTTCTTCCTGATCGTGGCAGTGACAAAACTGTGCCATGCACTTTATACTTACGAACAATTGTCTACACATTTGCTCTTGGGACCTTAAGCTGCTTTGAAATGGCTCCAAGTGACTTTCCTGACTTGTTTAAGTCAATGATTCGTTTTTTCAGATCTGTGCTGAGTTCCTTTGACTTTCCCATTGCCGCGTGTGTAACCGAGTCTAATGACTGCATTACATGAGCCCTATTTAAATGGGCTCAGAGAAGTCAACAGGTGTCATCAATCATAATCACTCACATGAAGTTAAGAGGCCATTCCATGCAGCTAATTTTATTTTATTGTAACGTTTCTACATCACCAAAATTGATAATGTATGTTGCTGTATGTATACTTTTGACCCAGCAGATTTGGTCACATTTTCAGTAGACCCATAGTAAATTCATAAAAGAACCAAACTTCATGAATGTTTTTTGTGACAAACAAGTATGTGCTCCAATCACTCTATCACAAAAAAATAAGAGTTGTAGAAATTATTGGAAACTCCAGACAGCCATGACATTATGTTCTGTAAAAGTGTATGTAAACTTTTGACCACGACTGTAAATGATGATCAATGTATGATCCTGTAACTACTTGGTATCGGATACCTAAATTTGTGGTATCATCCAAAAGTAATATAAAGTATCCAAACAACAGAAGAATAAGTGTTTATTACATTTTAACACAAGTGTAAATAGAATATGTTAAAATGGAAAATAACCAGATATTAACAGTAAATGAACAAGTAGATTGATAAATAATTTTTTACAGCTTTTCATAATTTTGACAAAATAATGGAACGGGAAATTACATAATACTCTATCTGACTGCATACATCAACAGCCAATTTATGGGGCCTTTATTTTTAGACGTCCATCCATCCATCCATTTTCTACCGCTTGTCCCTTATGGGGTCGCGGGGGGTGCTGGAGCCCATCTCAGCTGCATTCGGGTGGAAGACGGGGTACACCCTGGACAAGTCGCCACCTCATCACAGGGCCAACACAGATAGACAGACAACACACACACTCACATTCGCACAATAGGGCCAATTTAGTGTTGCCAATCAACCTATCCCCAGGTGTGTGTCTTTGGAGGTGGGAGGAAGTACCCGGAGAGAACCCACGCAGTCACGGGGAGAACATGCAAACTCCACACAGAAAGATCCCGAGCCCGGGATTGAACTCAGGACCTTCGTATTGTGAGGCACATGCACTAACCTCTGTACCGACGTGCTAAATAAAATGCTAAGTACTCCTTGCAAAATGGTGATGAGTGTTGATTAATCACATTGCGGTGCTAAATGATTATATTTGCATCTTCTCCTCCCAGTATTGTGGGTGTTTCAATGATCAGCATATATTCTGCATAAATAATGAAGACAGAGATGCAAAATGGATTGCGTGCCTTATTCTGCTCACTTAACAGACACAATCCACTTTGCACACGTTTAGTAGATCAGCTTTGCATGTGCTATCAAGTTTGCACGTGTTTTAGTACGCACAAACCTTAATTAGGCCCTAAGTGTACTGTAGAGTAGGGGATTCATTGACCCCTAATGGGTTTTAGGAGGTTTGTGAGGATCAAATAAGAATGAACAAATTCATGATTATAGATTCTTACTGGAGATTTACGTCTCAAAACAGGTTAAAAATTTCTGCCGGAGAGGTTTGTCACGTTTATTTATTTGTCTCCTTGTGGTTACTAGTTGTTACTTCATTTGTGAGATGAAATGGAGGTGACCTATTTATTTTTTCTAATTTTCTTGCAGTCAATTTCCAAGCCTTCTCCCGTTTTCTCTCTCTCACCTTCTATTTTCATTCAACAGTATCTTGACTATCACAGAGACTCAAACACACACTTTTGACTCTGGATGGAATTCACTACCATAATCATAATGCATTGAACTGCAGCTCTTGGAGCAAATGAGTTCTGAGAGGTTATTTATTTTCAGGAGCCCCTTAATTGATCATGATCAAATCTCCTCTCTTCCACAAACACTCCACAGCTGACAAGAGTGGCCAAGTGGCTCTGAGAGGCAATAATGAGGCTGGGTGTGTCTGACCAGTGTGAGCGGACGGAGCATGTTTGACAGCCCTAACATCACATCATATAAGAAATGATAGTGTTATAAATTGCTTTTTCATTTTTGTACTAATTCAGACCATCTTCATGTTATTGTCTTTATGCTGTTATAAAAGCTAACGTGCAACTTTTAAAACTCTTGCACTGACTATGTATAGTTACTTTTTGAAAATAAGTAATGTAAAGTAATCTTCAGTCACACTGAATTGAATCAGTGCCCACCTTCTTTTTTATACCATTACGTCCTGTGTACTAGGAATGTCCTGATTGATATCGGTCTGATATCAGCGAAAAAACGAGTATCATTTTATATCAGCTTTTTAGCTAAACTTTTCGATGTAATGCTCCCATACGAGCAGTACTGCAGCGTGTTTACTTGTGCAAAGCGTATTAGAAAGTATCCAGGAACAAACGTGTCCGCACATTCAACTTAAAGGCCTACTGAAATGATTTTTTTTTATTTAAACGGGAATAGCAGATCCATTCTATGTGTCATACTTGATAATTTCCCGATGTTGCCATATTTTTGCTGAAAGGATTTAGTAGAGAATATCGACGATAAAGTTCGCAACTTTTGCTCGCTGATAAAAAAAAGCCTTGCCTGTACCGGAAGTAGCGTGACGTCACAGGAGCTATTATTCCTCACAATTCCCCATTGTTTACAATGGAGCGAGAGAGATTCGGACCGAGAAAGTGATGATTACCCCATTAATTTGAGCGAGGATGAAAGATTCGTAGATGAGGAACGTTACAGTGAACGACTTGAGAGGCAGTGATGGACGTATCTTTTTTCGCTCTGACCGTAACTTAGGTACAAGCTGGCTCATTGGATTCCACACTCTCCTTTTTCTATTGTGGATCACGGATTTGTATTTTAAACCATCTCAGATACTATATCCTCTTGAAAATGAGAGTCGAGATCGCGAAATGGACATTCAGTGCCTTTTATCTCCACGACAATACATCGGCGAAATGCTTTAGCTACGAGCTAACGTGATAGCATCGTGCTTTAACTGCATATAGAAACAAAAAAAATAAACCCCTGACTGGAAGGATAGATAGAAAATCAACAATACTATTAAACCGTGGACATGTAAATACACGGTTAATGCTTTCCAGGCTGGCGAAGGTTAACAATGCTGTGCTAACGACGCCATTGAAGCTAACTTAGCAACTTAGCAACCAGACCTCACAGAACTATGTACTCTCCCCTTTTTCTATTGTGAATCACGGATTTGTATTTTAAACCACCTCGGATACTATATCCTCTTGAAAATGAGAGTCGAGCACGCGAAATGGACATTTAAAGTGACTTATCTCCAAGACAATACATCGGTGACACACTTAGCTACTGAGCTAGCGCAATAGCATCGTTCTCAAATGAAGATAGAAACAAAATAAATAAACCCCTGACTGGAAGGATAGATAGAAAATCAACAATACTATTAAACCGTGGACATGTAAATACACGGTTAATGCTTTCAAGGCTGGCGAAGGTTAACAATGCTGTGCTAACGACGCCATTGAAGCTAACTTAGCAACCAGACCTCACAGAACTATGTACTCTCTCCTTTTTCTATTGTGAATCACGGATTTGTATTTTAAACCACCTCGGATACTATATCCTCTTGAAAATGAGAGTCGAGCACGCGAAATGGACATTTAAAGTGACTTATCTCCAAGACAATACATCGGTGACACACTTAGCTACTGAGCTAGCGCGTAGCATCGTTCTCAAATGAAGATAGAAACCCATCAACAGCCGTGCTCACCTGCATTCCAGCGATCAACGGCACGACGAAGGACTTCATCCGTGGGTTTGGCGGCAAGCATCGGCTAGGCGTAGTAAGTAGTCCTTGTTGTGTTGCTGTAAGTATTGTAATGCCCCGCAGTGGAGAAGGAGTCACACAGACGAGGAAGCGCTGCTCAATCGCTTTATTAAAAAGCGGTAACTGGTTGTAGTTCAAAAAGTAACGCACACACATACGCGAGCTGCTGTTAGCCAAAACTCACGCTCACACACACAAGTTCTCCGCCAACTCACTCGCGCATGCGCGTTCCCCAAACCCTTAAAGACAGTACACTAATGCAAATATCACAGATATTACAGTATTGTACTTAGCCGCTAAGACACCGATCGATCCCACCTACAACGTTCTTCTTTGCAGTCTCCATTGTTCATTAAACAAATTGCAAAAGATTCACCAACACAGATGTCCAGAATAATGTGGAATTTTGTCGAAGAAAACAAGAAGCTTTTCTATCGGGTCCGATGGGGTCCAACCACTTCCGTTGCTTTTGTGACGTCACGCGCATAAATCATATCCAAAGGAGTTTTTCAACCGGAAGTGTGGCGGGAATTTTAAAATTGCACTTTATAAGTTAACCCGGCCGTATTGGCATGTGTTGCAATGTTAAGATTTCATCATTGATATATAAACTATCAGACTGCGTGGTTGGTAGTAGTGGGTTTCAGTAGGCCTTTAATGAGTCATGAGTTTGTGTCTGAGTCTGTGCCTTCACTTTAACTAACAACGAGTCATACTATAGAGACTTATATCACACTGGGTTTCATTGTAATTCAGATTCAGATTTAGATTAAGATTGGTTTATTTGAACATATACACATACTGTATGTTCACTGCCTGTCCTCGGCGTATACACATTTCAGACATTTCCCACATTACAAATGTAATTCATAATTAAGTAAGTCATTGATGATGAGATAAATAATGTGTTATTTTCCTCAAGTTCAAGACATCTACCAAAATGTATCTTCCTTGTACTTTGCAAACACTTGTAGTTTGAACTGTTTCTTAAATTGGATCATATTAGTACATTGTTTCACCTCTTCACTTAATCCATTCCATAATTTATTTCTACATACCAATATACTAAAGGTTTTAAGTGTTTTACAGATGTTTTAATTTAAATTTTTCTCTCAGGTTATATTTCTCCTCTTTTGTTGAAAATAATTGTTGTATATTCTTGGGTAGCAGGCTATAGTTTGCTTTGTGTATTATTTTGGCTGTTTGCAAATGTACCAAAGCATTGAATTTCAATATTCTTGATTTAATAAATAAAAGGTTTGTATGTTCTTCATATCCAGCATTGTGCATTATCCTAATTTACCTTTTTTGTACACAATTAGTGAATGTCAGCACGGTGGCAGAGGGGTTAGTGCGTCTGCCTCACAATACGAAGGTCCTGAGTAGTCGTGAGTTCAATCCCGGCCTCTGGATCTTTCTGTGTGGAGTTTGCATGTTCTCCCCGTGACTGTGTGGGTTCCCTCCGGGTACTCCGGCTTCCTCCCACCTCCAAAGACATGCACCTGGGGATAGGTTGATTGGCAACACTAAATTGGCCCTAGTGTGTGAACATGAGTGTGAATGTTCTGTGTTGGCCCTGCGATGAGGTGGCGACTTGTCCAGGGTGTACCCCGCCTTCCGCCCGATTGTAGCTGAGATAGACTCCAGCGCCCCCCGCGACCCCGAAGGGAATAAGCGGTAGAAAATGGATGGATGGATAGTGAATGTCATGTACTTTTGTAGTTATTTCCCCATATTTCTACACAATAATTCAGATATGGTAACACTAGCGAGCAGTAGAGAATATTTCGTGATTTTTGGTCTCGAACATCTATCCATCCATCCATCCATTTTCTACCGCTTGTCCCTCTCGGGATCGCGTGGGGTGCTGGAGCCTATCCCAGCCTCACTCAGGCAGTAGGCGGGGTACACCCTGGACAAGTCGCCACCTCATCACAGGACCAACACAGATAGACAGACAACATTCACACTCACATTCACACACTAGGGCCAATTTAGTGTTGCCAATCAACCTATCTCCACCTATTCTGCTTTATTCATTATTGAAATATGTCTTGCCACTTTGTTGTATATTTTCATATGAGATTCCCAGTTTATTTGATCTATTATTACACCCAAAAATGTACTTTATTTTACTCTTTCAATGTCTACTCCGTATATTTGTATTTGTGTTTGATTTTCTCTTCTCCTGTCACCGAATAACATTACTTTAGTTTCAATGTCAAACCATTTATTTTATTTATTAATACCTTTGATTATTATTTGTATTAGCTTCTGTGTGTTCTCTCCTGAACATAATGCTGTTGTATCATCTGAAAATAATACTAACTTTAAGTCTTTTGTAAATTTACAAATATTGTTTGTTAAAGATTAAATAATTTTGGTCCCAGTATTTAATCCTGGGGTACTCCACACATTATTTTTAGTGCCGTCGATCACTTTGCTTCACATATTGCTTCCTGTTTTGTTAAGTAGCTTCTTATCCAGTTCAGCCCTCTGATGACATACCGTTCTAATTTTTTAATTAGGATGTTGTGATTAATTGTGGCCATAAATACTGCTGCTGCACACTGTTTACCATCTATTTCATTGGTAATTTCCTCTGTTATTTCGATTAATGCCATCGATGAGGAAATATTAGCTCTGTATCCGTATTGTTTCTGTGTGAGTGTTCCGCTTTTATTCAGGAATTTTTGCAGTCTGACGTTGAATAATATTTCAATGATTTTAGAAAATTGTGGCAGTAGGGAAACGGGTCTGTATTTTGTGAATTGGTGTTTGTCTCCAGTCTTATAAATTGGGACAACTTAACTATTTTCATTTTGTTTGGGAATTTGCCTGTTAAAAATGACAGGTTATTGATATACGTATGTTATAGGTTCTGCAATTTTTTCGATACATTTTTTTTATTGCTTTTATAAATAAATGATAAATGGGTTATACTTGTATAGCGCTTTTCTACCTTCAAGGTACTCAAAGCGCTTTGCCAGTATTTCCACATTCACCCATTCACACACACATTCACACACTGATGGCGGGAGCTGCCATGCAAGGCGCTAACCAGCAGCCATCAGGAGCAAGGGTGAAGTGTCTTGCCCAAGGACACTCATTCATTGAGTTGGGATTTCTGTCTATTGAATCACTCGAGTCCTCTGCTGACCCGGAATCTGGTATCCTTTGCTCTAGATATGGTCCAATATTTACGTAGTAGCTATTAAAGTGCTCCGCTACTTTGTTCATATTATACATTTTTATGTTTCCGTCTAAAAAGTGTTGACGATAATCCTTCTTAGCATTGTTTTTAATGATGCTCTTTAGGATGTCCCATGTTGCTCTAATAATTGATTATAATATTCTACATATATGTAATATTATCTTTAGCTTGTTCTTATATGTTTTGGACTTGTTCTTTCTCTCTATAGATTTGTGTAATATAAATGTTCTATATAAAGCATTCTTCTTGTTACATGCCTTTTTCCGTCTTTTTGTCACCCATTTTTCTGATTCTTTCTCAGTCGTTTCAATGGACAGTTATTTGTCGTAAAGCATTATGAAAGTATCAAAAAATGTACCATATGCATCATCAACATCATTCTCACTGTACACATTGTCCCAACTTTGATCTCTTAGATCATTCTTAAAGGCAGTCAAACTTTCCTCTGTGCATAGTCTCTGAAATGTCTTTTTGTTGTTCATGTTTCTCTTGTAGTTCCCATCGTAGATTGTGAAAACTGGCAGGTGATCACTAATATCAGATATTAGCAGCCCACTTGTAGTATTATTTTCAAAGTCATTAGTAAAAATATTATCAGTGAGTGCGGCATATTTTCCTGTGATTCCGCTTGGTTTTTTGATTTTAGGATATAAGTTCATGCTTGTCCTTGGGCAAGACACTTCATTGTATCTATAAAGTATTTTGTTTGTTATGGTTCAAAAGGTCAATGTTAAAGTCACCACATAAGATTAATTTAATTGGTTTCCCTAATCCAATATGTAAATGTTTCGATACTCGACTTTGGTGCTCTATAAACACAACTGATTAGCACATTCTTGTTTTTTCAGTACATAATTCAGTGGTTATACATTCCAGTATATTATCTATAGCCAATGACATGTCATTTACCACTTTGTAGTGCAAGTCCTTCCTCGTGTACACAGCTACTCCTCCTCTGTTCTTGTTGGTTCTGTTTGTCATTTCAAACCTCGTATCCTTCAAGATCAAAATCTATTGCTTTTTTCATCAACCCATGTTTCAGATATAGCAATTGCTTTAAAGGGTTTGTTGAATTTCAAGTTGCTGTAATTTGCATACAGGCTTTTGCAGTTAAAATGAATTATTGACAGTTTGTTGTCGGAGTGTTTGAGTTATATTGTTCCACTTAATACGAAGGTCCTGAGTTCAATCCCGGGCTCGTGTTCTTTCTGTGTGGAGTTTGTATGTTCTCCCCGTGACCGTGTGGGTTCCCTCCGGGTACTCCGGCTTCCTCCCACCTCCAAAGACATGCACCTGGGGATAGGTTGATTGGCAACACTAAATTGGCCCTAGTGTGTGAATGTGAGTGTGAATGTTGTCTGTCTATCTGTGTTGGCCCTGCAATTAGGTGGCGACTTGTCCAGGGTGTACCCTGCCTTCCGCCCGAATGCAGCTGAGATAGGCTCCAGCACCCCCCGTGACCCCGAAAGGAACAAGCGGCAGAAAATGGATAGATGGATGGACGTGTAATAAAGGCCATTATTCCTGATTTGGGTGAACAAGTTTATGTCTAGATCCATTTAATTTTCTAGTTCCAGATCAGGTGTTGGATGGTGTACTGCTGGTGTACATGTCCTTGATAAGATATTATGGTACAATTTGTATACCTTTCAAAGTCCAAAGCTGTCATTTTGGTATCCTAAGTATTTGTCCAGTTATTGTAGGTTTTTAATAACCAGAACTTTGGCAGTTTGATGAAGACCTTAACGTTTGATGTCCAGGTAGATTGTGTTTTTGTTGCTTCCATAGGAGTCTGGATTTTCTGTCAAAATCGACATATTCTTGGTTAAATGTTTGTTTATGTAGATGTTTATGCCTTCCAGCCGGTGTTATGTCATGGGCGGAAAAAGGCTCGGCCGGGCCGGGCCGGGTGTCAGCTGTTGTCTTCGGGGCGAGCAATGGGTCTCGAACCGGAGCTTTCTTAGCTGCTAGCTGGTAAGATTGTAATACAATTCAGAACACAATATATGTATCTGTCAAATATAATAGATTGTTGCCTTTTTAGATAGTGAATATGTTAGTGAATATAAATCATTAACAGTGCCTATGACTTGAAAGTACTTGAAAATATAAAGCCGATGACTTTTGTGACTTTACTTGATCTCTCTTGTCTTGACTTGAATTGGGGGTGGGGGCTCGTGAGGGCCCGGTTGCTGGTGGGCGGGGGCGATATCCCCGTTCCGTCTTCTCCCGTGCCTTGTCCTCTGCCGAGCGCGTCTGTCTATGGCCTGCTGCTGGCCCTGCTGGGCAGCACGGTAGACCCGGTCTGGGGTTCCTGTCGCTGGCTGGCCAGGCTGCATGGGCCCGGTGGTCCCTTGTTCTCTGGGCGCCACACCTGCTGTTTTGGGTTGGGCTCTCTGGGTGGCTGGGGCCGTACTTTGCCTCCCGCACACACTGGGAGACAAATATGTGGTACATACCTATACGCATACATACTCACATACACACAATTATACATACATATATACACACATATGTACATTCATTCATTAAAACATACACTATATTGCCAAAAGTATTTGGCCACCTGCCTTGACTCACATATGAATTTTAAGTGCCATCCCATTCCTAACCCGTAGGGTTCAATATGATGTTGGTCCACATTTTGCAGCTATAACTCTTCTGGGAAGGCTGTCCACAGTAGTGTGTTTATAGGAATTTCCTACCAGTCTTCCAAAAGCGCATAGGTGAGGTCACACGCTGATGTTAAAAAGCCAGACAAAGGGCCTGTTTCTAGCTTGTGTTTATGTTATTAAATTGATAATTTTTTCTCTTGTTTGGTGGAAAGTTGTACATTAAGTTATGTATTTATATAATGTAGCTTTAATGTAGCAAGCTACTTTTGACATGTACCTTGTAGTTTAGCTTGCTACAATTCTGTGGGGATAGCTTCCCCTGTAGCTTAGCTACATTTAATCAAGAGTAAGTTGTACATTAGCTTACTACATTTTTTGAGTAGCTTGCCCATTACTGCACACAATCACATCATTCTGTTATTAAAAGTCCAACCATCTGTGTCTTTGGCTGATGGCAGTCTGATTGGAGTGTGTCCAATAAGCAAACATGCGCATTAAAATGATAGTTTCAACTTGTTCATTTGCACAAACCACATAAGCAAAAACTGTTACCAGTAAAGTCAGAGTAATTGTAATTGGGCAGGAACAGCTGTGCTTATTTGTATGTTAGCTTTGTGTGCATGTGTCATAATTTTAGAAAACATAAGTTTTATATATTTTAGGAGAGGATTGCTATCAAACTTAAAACATTATAATTGTATTCAGAAAACATGTTTCCACTGTTAATACAGTAGTACTGTACCTCGGCTTACAAGTGCCTTAGATTAGTGGTCCCCAACCACCGGTGCGGGTAACAGTACCAGTCCTGACGCATTTGCTACCGGGCCGCAGAGAAACATTAAACAATTTATAAACAGTCGCATTTTCTCTGACTTAACTCTCGCCTGTCCCACAAGACACCCCAATAAGCTTGTTCATAGATCAATCAATCAATCAATCAAAGTTTATTTATATAGGCCTAAATCACGAGTGTCTCAAAGGGATGCACAAGCCACAACGACATCCTCGGCTCAGATCCCATATCAGGGCAATAAAAAACTCAACCCAATGGGATTACAATGAGAAACCCCCCTGGGCGACCGGTGCAATGGACGTCGAGTGGATCTAGATCATAGTGTGAGAGTCCAGTCCACAGCGGGGCCAGCCGAAGATCGTCTTGAGTGGAGACAAGTCAGCAGAGCAGAGACGTCCTCAACTAATGCACAGATGAGTGGTCCATCCCGGGTACCGACTTTGAACAGCTAGCGCATCATCTGTGGTCACCTAACCTGCATTCTCTTGCAGGATCTCATTGCAAAGAAACAAGCTGAGGGCCCCCACCAATTCAGCCTTACAGTGAGTTTTATTTTTCATGCACTTATATTTGTTATATCTGTTTTGCCGTTAAGCCTTTTGCCTCTCACCTCTCCGGCTACTGGTTTGTCGTATTGCCTCTAGTACTTTGTCTTTGTTAAATCTTGGTGACCTTCTGTCACTCGTGTTTTTTCCTGTACTTTTTACCCTCGCATAGTGAACTTTGTTCCTGATTAAATATCTCATTTTTGTATTTTTACATCTCCGTCTTTGCTTTGGGGTCAAACGCCCATAACAGTTAGCGTAGCGAATGCCAGAGTGAACCCTTCAAGATCCGACCGAAACATCCAGTCTTACTTGCTAGTATGAGTTTATAGCTATAGAGATAGAGGTATAACTTTGTTTTTCAAACCGTGGCAGGACAAAAGGGAGTGTAAAGGACAGTGTTAAGAAGTGTATGATATTCATTGAATTAAAGAAAGAAATCATCAAAAACATGACCGGGCGTGTAGCTAGCTAACTTGGTGAAGCAGTTGGAGCGTAGTGCTGCTAGTCGTCACCGTACTGAAGCAGAATGAGTCAACAACACCAGCATTGGACAGTAAAATAATATCTTAAAGTCACACATTTATCCATGAAAATATGGAGAAGTTGCTGATGATGTGTTTGACGGAGAAGCAGCTGCAAGGCGATACACTAGAAGGCCACTCTTCAAGGTAAATGCTGCAAATTATTATTAGATGATTAAAAAAAATACTGTAGTTGTTTTTACTACTTATCTAAAAGTTTGTTTTTTTAGAAGGCATGTTGCATGCTAAAGTTGTGGTGTATTGGGGGGTGACGTTGATTTGAGTGTTTTGAATTACGAGTTCGTCACAGGACCAATTAAACTAGTAATTTAAGGTACTAATTCATCACATTTCAGAGCTGTAATTATAATACTGAAACGGGAGACCATGAAAGTGTGCTATTTTTGCCTTAGGTCATCATACCATCAAACTTACATCAGTCCATGCCTGGACAGAATGGTTGTGTGTGTGGTGTGTTGTGTTGACATTATCGCAGCATACCACACACAGTACGATCCAAACTGTTCACTGCCTATTTTTTTTTCTCAATCTTTCGGTGTGGGGTCTGTAACAAATAAAAGATCTAATCAGATTCAGAAAATCTCTGTGTGTATCCGCTTCACCAATTGCAGATCCTTCTTCTTCCGTGACAATAAAATACCCCAAGGAAGGGAAATTAGTGGAAGCTATCTAACAGCTAAAAAAAAGCATTGCTTTCAAGAGTCCATGAATGAACGATCTGAACATTCCAGATGCGGAAGATTGGATTACCTCTGTTATCAGCAAAAAGTGGTGGGACATAGTTGATGAAGGGATTTACCAAACCTCAATTCTTCTCAGTATTTATGGAGTGGGGGGAAGCATTTGGTTGGCGCAAGTTGGCTGAAGTTATTAAGGGAAAAAAAATCTGTTGAATTCTTACTGACATGAAATAGCGTTTGTCTACTACAGCATATATTCAGCATCTGCTCTGTAAATCCAGCCTATTTTAAACCCCGGCTGTCAGATTATCGCCGCGTTTAGCATTAGAAACTGCAAGACGACAACGTTTAGTGTTTGTTTGAGCCACAGCCGACCTTGTAAGGCGACTGATTTCACGACAACTGAGTATAATTATGCAAAATCCATCTTACCAAGCTTTGAACATACAATTGCAGATGGCAGGACCAATCAGGGTCCAAGAGATAAAGGCGGCAGCTAAGGATTTGTGGTTAAGAAAGCAAGGCAAATAGAGAGAGTTCTCTAGTTGTTCTTGTATTAGTAAACAATGATATCTGCATTGTTAGATATGTATGTTAGCGAGCTTATGCTATTCCTGTAAGGCTTACTCAAAGCACTTTCTAAATACATAATCAATACAAGAGAATAACTGTCAACACTAGGAAAGGAAAATACCTAATGGGTAATGCATAACACATACTTTGATTGAATAACACATGTCATGATAATCAATAAATAAAGCATACTAAAAACATAAAACCAATGTTTTACTGTGGGTTACTAGCCATATGTTTCAATTCGGTGACTTGGAGGAAAGGAATGCGTATAGGTGGCATATTCAAGACCCCGAATGTTCCTTAACCAGACAAGAAGATGCCTAAGTCTGCCTCTACACCAGGGGTGGGCAATTAATTTTCACCGGGGGCCGCATAAGCAACCCGAGCACTGCTGGAGGGCCACACGACAATATTTCAATTAAATTTTGCTCAATATTATTTTTGATATACCGTAAGATAAATAATAATGATGATAATAATAATAATAATTAATAATAATAATAATAATTTAATTTAACCTAACTTAACTTTATACAAAAGCAGATTGCTTTTGATGGTCACTTTATCCTGCATTATCCACCATTTTTCCCCGTCAGATTTGGACAACCATCTGTTGTTAAAAATTGTTTTTAATCATATTTATTTTATATTGTTTTTTATATTGGTTTTATATGTAATTGTTTTTTCTTTTTATTCAGTCATTGGTGGAGCTAAGGATAATATTTGAATATTGTTTTTAATATTGTTGTGCAGCACTTTGGAAACATTTTGTTGTTTAAATGTGCTATATAAATAAAGTGGATTGGATTGTCACACCTGCCAGCTTGTCCCATTTCAGTCCTAACATGTCCAAACACGCATTTACCTATGTGAACAAGTCATTACCTGTGGTTGTCTCGTTAATCGACTGCATGGCTGCCAGCTCCATCCGTGATTTGAAAGTCTGCAGTTATCCCACATAAGAAGAAGAGCAGCTGGGCGGTGTCACATACATCGTAGCTCTCATCCAAAGTTAGCGAAAAACAATCCATGTCTCCAGGCATACAGCGCAACAAAGTCCAATAAGCACTCCTTAATAAACTCTCCGTCAGAAAACGCCTTACTTTTTCTGGCGCTTTTGTGAGAAATGACGAAACTTGTCCTGACAGCTGCATCTCTGGGGGTGTGAAATATGGCAAAAAGTCCTTGTTGGGTTTGCAGTTTTACCATCAACGCATCGGCCTCCCTTGCGCGCGCTTCATCAGACACATTCCGGTATTTTCCCTCGTGTTTCTTCGTGTAGCGGCGATTAAAATGATATTCTTTAAACACAGCAAGCTGTGTACCACAAATTAAGCACACGGCTTTACCATTAATTTATGTAAAGAAATACTTGCCAGTCCAAAACACGCCATTCCTCATCAACTTTTCTTTTTTTAGCGTCTCATCACTTGTCTCTATGCACCTTCACTCACAGGTTCCCCCCGGACATACGGCATAAATAACACATTTCAAAATAAAAGCAGCACAGTTGTATTGCGCGCACGACATAGATGTTTTTTAAACTTTATTTTGTAATTTGTGATTGCGCCGTTCAATTCACTCACAATCGCACACGCGCATATGTCCACACGGAAGTAATACAAATAACGCTTTTCAAAACAAAAGCAGCACCGTTGTATTGCACACTCGACATAGATACTTTTTGAAATGTATTTTGTAATTTATGATTGGCCTCACGCGGGCCGGACAGGGATGCGCAAAGGGCCGGATGCGGCCCGCGGGTCGTACAATGCCCAGGTCTGCTCTACACTAAGGTTATACAGAATATAACCCACCTAACCGTATCCCAGTCCACACACACACAATGCCATCGTTTAAGACCCCTGCCCCCTCGGTCCGCCGGCGCAACACAACCTAGTACGCATGCGCGGAAAATGGAAAACGCGCATATATTACGTCATAGTCACCTCTGACCTGGAAGTGTCCACAGTCTGGTATGTGAAGTATTTCAATGTAGCCTATTGCCATATTTCTTTTAACAGTAAAACTTGCTTGCCTCACCATCAGCAGCTGTTAGACTAGCTCTGTTGTAGTGAATCACACTTGAGCCATCATACATGAATCAAATCTTTAATGGACATGTGAAAGTAAACAATGTGATAAAAAAAACATGTTGCAACAATCAATCTAGGGTAGGGATCTAGATATCTGGTCAGGACACTCCTCACACCTTCACCTTCATTGTCCAAACTTGCAATCCTGCCTGTGCTTGGAGGCTGAAATTGGCGGTCCTACTCAACGGCAGCAACCACTCCATGGCTTCCAGTAGTTGTGGAGTACAAAACTAGACTTTGAGTAATTGCTCGACATACATCGCGGACAATAACTAATACAGTCGACTTTGCCAGTCCAAATGCATTCGCTGTTTTCCGTAGTCTTCCCTAGTCGGCCAGGTAATACAAAGCACACGCTACCTTATTTATCACATCCACGTGAGCCCGTATTCACGTTGTCTCTCCTTCGACAAATAGACAAAGTTTTTCGCCAAGTAGAATCACAGCTGACCTGGACATTTGAAATTACTCTTGCCATTTCTCTGGCCCAACACACTCGTTGAAAAACATCCCACCATCTTGTAGGCCTTACCCAAAACCGTCGCTCAACATTGCTATGTTGCCGTCTGAAATGTGTGCTGCAATCGCGCGTTCCCTTCTCTTAAGGTATTCATAAGCGCCTGTACATGTAGAAGAAGGAGAAAAACTGGCATGTCTGGATGATTCGCCTCTATCTTTCTAGTGATTATCTCCGAGTGGCTGTGGCACGTTTTTTCTGACGTCACTTCCTCTCCGAACTCTGTTTATAAACGCTCAAAAAGTGCATACAGAGCTAAGAGCCGGAGATTCAAGAAATACACGGCGCACTTACCCGTGTATAAAAATATCCAAGGAGGGTAACATTAAACAATGGGTTAGTGTCTGACACAGGGTTTAGGCTCAATAGTTATTCGTTTAAGGAATTAAGGGCCTAAGAGAACCTGGAAGGGGGACACATTGGAGGGTAAATAAAAGGAAAAAAGGCAAAGAATAAAAACTGGACAATGGTCTATAGGCCTTATTTCGAGAAGGCTCCAAGGGGTGAACTGGATGACTGGAAAGGAAAGTAGTCTTGTCTTAATTTCCCACAGCAACATTTAGTATTCATAAATGCAGTAAAGAAACCAAATGATTGCATGAAATCGATTGAACCTAACATTTTAAAATGCATGTTAACACCCTAATATGATTATGTTAGACACTTCATAAGTAGAATGAACACATGCAGACTTTTTGATTGGGAACCAAATTATTCTTAGTCATATAAACTTTGATCGATTGATCATTAGAGCAAGCTCTCTTTCAGTTGGACATAAGGCAGACCCTAACCCTAAAAACACGAGATAGATCAAAAGGTTTTGTGTTGTTACGACAAGTGTTCTGAATAACGGCGCTATATGATAACGGACACACTTCCCTGCTGAGAGATGTAACATGATGTTGATGGTGTTACCCGGTTTTGAGCTAATAAAAAATAAATGTTTTAACACATTTATTTACACTAAGTTACATACAGTACCAATAAAAATGCCAATACATATATCGGTATCGATAAGAAATACCGGTATTGGTATCGACAAAATAATAATGATATACATCCTTAGTAGGCAAATAGGCGGAGTCATAACTGTCTGCCTCTAGTTAATGTTGCAATGTTCCTTGCCAACAAAGCAAACATCCCTGATAAAAATCGCTCGAAAGTAAGGCTCCACATTTCAAAATGTGCCAGCTAATTTACATTGCATATGCCATATATGTACTCATTATCAATTTTACATGGCAAGTTCAACACCTGTAAATTTGGTCATAAAGACCACAACTAGGATGCATGTTACAACCAATCAGACTAAGAAGTGTAAGAAAACAATATATAACAACTGGACAGCACAGGTATCCTTCTTGGTTTTTATAATTAAATGTATTACAATGTATTACCACTTACATACACAAATGTACTAAAAATTGGTACTATTGACTACCGGGATTGATTTCCAGATACCAGAAATTGGTACCTTGTCGGTTCAAATGTGAAAGGTACCCATCCCCATCTGGAAGTGTGTTATTCTTCTTAAAAAGCATGTTACATGTGTGGGGGATTTGGTGGAACCCAGCACGGATTAGTGGAATTGTTATTTATGTCAATAGGAGAATATTGATTTGAAAAGTACTTTGGGTTCTGAATTCCGTCACAGAATCAATTAAACTTGTAAACCATATAAAGTTGTCCCTCACTACATCCCACTTCAAATATTACGGCTTCACCACATCGCACACTTTTTAAAGCATACTCTACATTATTTTGACCTAGATGTGTTAAATGACGCCCTATCTATGTCTTATGTGTATTACAGTGCCATATTTGCCTTGTTTTCTATAATTATGTTGCAGCGATCTTTAAAGATATTCACCAAGTGAAACTTCTGTTTCCAGTTTAATGGTGACAATGCTAACAACAACATGGTGACTAATCTTAACAATATCTTCACTGCGAAAATCAAGTTGACAGAACAACTTTTTGATTCGCTTCATCTTCAACCCCTGCCTCATCAATAACACCTCTCCACACTGGTGAGACTTTGACTTTGAGCAAGACGTTGCATCACTTAATGCTAACAGGGCTGCCATCAGCTATCAGCAGCTGCCCAAGCAACGCTAAGTAGAGATAAACTCTGTTGTATGTGGGCTCTGTACCGAGGATGTCGTTGTGGCTTGTACAGCCCTTTGAGACACTTGTGATTTAGGGCTATATAAATAAACATTGATTGATTGATTGATTGATGCACTTCATCTTCAACATCATCAGCTCCACATGACATTGGTGAGCCTTTGGTGTGAGTGATGTGGAATGACTACCCAGGACAATGCTCTCGACACCGAATGCTACCATCAAAGCTATCATAGCTAAGTTGACCAACTTTTGGCAGAACAACTTATGTCTGTGGTTTCAGCACATTGAAGCCCAGTTCTAACTCAGAGGAAATACCCAGGATGTGAAGTAGTTCCAGGTAGTAGCCATATTGTAGTGGCCGGGTGACGGTCATAGCAATGACGCTTGGAAGATCCTCCGGGCTACCAGTGAGCATGGCCATAACTACCATTTAAGATACCGAGGTCAAGTTTTTGTTATTTTTTTAAGTGACACAAAAAAATTATATGACTGATTGCAAATATAACTGTGTAGGACATTGTTTGCGCTGTAAATCAGAGCATCCTTTCTCAGTAAACAATCTTTGGTCATTCGCAACATGCAACCTCCCGAAACAACAGAGACAGAAAGGTGACGATTGATTGGCTCAGTCCCTGCCTTGTCCAAAGTGTGATAGCCCTTCCTCATCCAATCATCTTCATGATGATCCGTCCATGGCATGAGTGCGGGGCAGAAAGAAACAAAACAGGGGAGAAAAATGAGAATGCACAAAAACTAAAACGTGGTATGGGAAAATGAAGACATAAAAGAAGAAAAGCTTTATTAACACAGACTGCTCAGAGCAGAAAAATGAAGTAGATGTTTGACAGCAGCTACTTTAGCGTGATGTATGTAGAAAGTCATAAACATGTGTTGATGTGGTAACTAAGAAAATTAATAATAATTCTACTTTGCAGAAATTCTTTACCACTGAGTGATGACTTTATGTAAACATGAGTCTCATTACACTTTTTATACTGCACATATTATTGTTATTACTAATTTTATAATGAAACTGCAATCTGAAGACTTTTGTTCTGTTTTGAGGTGGTACTGATATTAAATATCTAGTTTTGATTGATGGAAAGCTCTGTTTTGTCAAAAGAATCTCATACAAACCTGGCTATTGAATGCATTTCATATTTGCAGGTGGAAACTATGCTCCCAGGCTGGATGATAGACAAGCAGTTATGTTACATACCATCTGTGCTCCTATTGGCACGGGGCCTCTAGCACTCAATAAAGCCTTGCTACCACCATGGAAGGTAAGAGCCAGGTTTGAGTATTTTCTTTTCTAATACAATACATCCCTCACTTTGGAATGATGCCTGCACTTAGGGGTTATTAGTTTCTTTGTAGTTAATTAAGTTTTACAAAAAAGTTTTCAAATACACTGCAATATTTATAAATGGTTGATTTATATAGGCTAGTAAGTCTACTAGCCTATATAAATCAACCATTTATAAATACACATTAGTAGGCTAAATGAACCTCTTTAACACACTGCAATATGAATTACATTTTGGCTTAACAGGATAACAACTGCAAAAATACTTTTAGTGAACACTATAAAATGTTATCACGTCTTACATTTGTTTTTTTTTTCCTTGAATCCTTCTCTCTCCTTTGGTCATGCTCTGTTTCTTTATTTCTGGGTGTTGCTATTAAAAGCTTGAATGTGTCTTCATAGTGAAGAGAGAAAATGTGATTACTGATTTTCTGCTAAATGGTATCTTATTGGAAACCATTTTATGGCACTGAAAATGGCCTCAAATGCTAATCAGGTTTTCTTTTCATGTTCTTTCAGTTACTCATATATACACAATCACCAGCGAGAGAAAAAAACTGGCAATTTTGTTTGGTGCTGTAGCAGAAAATATTGATTTTTCCGTGTAAAACAATTTAGTTGACAGACAAAAGGTTGCTTTACCCATTTGTACATTTTTTATATACACAATAAGTGCAGTGAACAACGTGTCAAATGTTTCTCCAAATTCAGAGAAAGAGGGGTTGATGTTGAAACCACAAGACTCTCAGCTTCCTGTGCCACAGCCTTGCTTTCTCCTCATTGTCTTTCCCCCTTTTGATGGGCTTTGCGTCGTTGTCGGTCCGTCTGACTTTTTTTGTGCATGGCACCCCTACAAGACAGTTGATACAAGTTAAGATATAGACTCGGATGTTGGAGGCATTTATTCTTCCTGTTCCTGCTGTGCAGTTTAAATCTGATTTATGCTGCCGTCTTGTTTTGTTCTCCAATGGCACTGCTTCTGCGTCCGTCAGACCCTCACAGTGCTGGTGGAGAACTGCCAATTACAGCCATGCATTTCTGAGTCATGAAGGCGTAAAATGGACTTTGGCAAAATGCATGGCTGAACATGGTCTGCATACAAGGTGGCAGAAGTCCTTCATCGCAGAGTCCAGACCCGTGAGTGTGCATGAGGTCTGTGAGGGGTTTTGACGCCTTACTTAACGCCCTCACCGCCCTCCCAGAGCAAGGGGTGAAATATAAAATATTTATTTAATAAAATGTAATAGATTCAATTCCATGTATCCTGTCTAACTTTGCAAATGTGAACACACCTAGGAATGCTGATCAGCAATCCTCTGAGGTGTCACGACTAGAATAGGACTCTGCACAGATGCAGGATTTCAGAAACAGTTATTTATTCTCACAAGGGGAGGGGTCCAAAACAGGAGAAACAAAACAGGCTATCAAACAAATCTAACCTGACCGCTAGTAATGGGTCCGGCAACACCGATGCATCGGCGCATGCGTCGAGCTCATAGAGCGATACCCTGTGTCGGTGCGCGTACCGCTTTTAGAAAGTCACGTGACCGATCATGAGCTGTTTTGGTCACGTGACCGATACGCGAACTGTGTCGCACTGATGCCTCCTCTGTGCCCTGTGAGCAATGTTCCCTCTAAGGTGCGCGCCTGCGCAATTGCGCACTGCTCAAGCATCCTCTGCGCACAGCAAATATATGCCGCGCACCAAATCAAACCCATCTGAATTCTAAACAAAATAAACACATTTATTCCGTGTAATTTTGCAATGCAACTCTGAGTGACAGTGACAACAAGCGGCCCTAACGGTGTTCGTCAACACCGTTCAATTATTGTAACGTCTATCGAGATGCTTCGAGAACAGGAATTATATCGATCACTTTATTGAGCAAAACTGTTTATATTCGGCCATAACCACACCAAAAACATGAGTAAAAAAATTGTATCTCGAAAAACTAGTCATTTTCTGCCGTACAAACCAGGCCAAAACCAACTTGTCATCTGTCACCAACACGCATACCACTAAGCCACTGGTGCGTTTATGGCCACACAAAAAGTCGGACAACTCAAACACCACACAAAGTTACACTATGACTCCTCAGTCATACGTGTGCTTATTCTACTGTCATTTATTATTAATGTTAATTTATTGATATTAATCATGGATTGCTGTTACTAGAGAATACAGGAATGCACACTTCATCCTATGCTTACATTTCATTGTGCAACATGAGGATGTTTAAGGGGAACCAAATGCGATCTCTGAAAGGGGTACAAATGATTTCCAAAGCAGGACCCCCACCCAGACATATTGTACAATACTAATCCATAGCTTATGAAAAACAAGATTTCTTCTATTTTCATTACAAGTGGGCCAAATCACTAATATTACAAAATCTCATGAAAATGACTCCTCTCATTTGAGTGCTATTATAAAAGATTGGTTTGAGACAGGTGTGCTGCTGGTATTGCCACGTGTGATGTTGCTCACATGTGCTCCACTGAATGCTCACAGAGTTTTTGTGTTTGCTCAGACACATGAACAATTAGAGGGAAAATTGCCTGTGAGCGGGTCTTTTCTACAGCCGGAGAAATAATAACTAAGAGAAATCGTCTAAAATTTAATACGTTGGAAAAACTGTTTTTTTTTTATAAAAATGTGTAAAAAAATAAATAAAAAATTCCCAGTCCACAAGCATCCTCAATCACAACACGTTCTCTTAGTTTTCCATGTTATGATACATGTTCACATTATTTATTGACTGTATCTAAAAAAGATAAAAAATATATTTTTATTTAAATGAAGATATGAAATAATCCTAAATGAAATACAATGACTTGGTTTATATTATTGTATATACTAGGTCATAAAATCAGTGTCAGTTGAGTCGGTCCATAGGTTGCCTGTAGGGATTTTTAATGTCCAGCAGATGACAGTATTTAGTGACACAGTATCGCCACAGTATCAATACAGTTTTGCAATGTGTTGAAACGCTTCATGACGCCTCATCAACCCATCACTACTGACCGCTAAACTAACAAAAATATTAACAACTCAAAATGCTCCGGCTATGGAGAGAAAAAGGGGCTAAGAACAAAAACTACCAAATACAACAAAAAGCGCTCCATCGGAAGCTAATCTTACCTGACAAAAGTTTACAAACAAAGAATCTCCCGTGGATCAAAAGGTACACCAAACGTGGCTATGGCTGTGGACAAGCCTGTGGCAAAGGAACACTGGCGGTACGTACAAGAAGATACAAAAGATAATATTCCCTCCAGATTCCTCAGGGACTGTGCCTCCATCATTGCCCCGATCATCACGCACATAATAAACCTATCAATTACACAAGGCCAAGTACCAAAAGATTTTAAGATAGCAAGAGTAACTCCCCTCTTTAAAAAAGGAAGCAAATTGGAACCTGGCAACTACCGACCTGTTTCTATTCTCAGTTCCATTTCGAGAGTAATGGAGAAAATAGTTTATGAACAGGTCGATAGTTACCTTGCCACTAATAAACTCATGTACAAATTCCAATCCGGCTTCAGAACTAACCACTCCCCTGACACATGTCTTCTCTATCTGACCGACCACATCAAACATGAGGTGGATGCGGGCAAATACTGCGGCATGGTCATGCTGGACCTTCAGAAGGCCTTTGACACCGTTAACCACGCTATACTGTTGGATAAGCTCAGAGCAATCGGATTTAACAAAACCTCATGGAGCTGGATGCAATCTTACTTGGAGTGGAGGGAGCAGGTGGTAGAGGTGAACGGCACCGAGTCCCCCCCCCCTCTCGGTGAGCTGTGGAGTCCCCCAAGGCAGTATATTGGGACCTTTACTGTTTGTAATGTACATAAACGACATGTCATCGGCATGCGACTGTGAATTGTTTTGTTTGCGGATGACTCGGCCTTGCTGGTATCCGGCAAGGACAAGTCACAGGTGGAGAAAATCCTCAGTGCTGAGCTGTGTAGAACTTGAACCTGGCTCGCTGACAACAAGCTATCCATACACTTGGGTAAAACGGAATCCATCCTGTTTGGGTCCCACATCAACCTTAAGAAAGTCAATGACTTCACCATAAAAGTGGGTGACATTGTTATCACCAGGAAAGATGAGGTCACCTACCTAGGTTCCATTCTAGAGGCTAACCTTTCCTGTGATAAAATGGCAACCAAGGTAATCAGAAAGGTTAACCAACGAGCATTAAAAAGTAGAAGAGAAAATCAAACACAAATATAAATAGACGGAGTAGACATTGAAAGGGTAAAGGACATCCAATTTGTACATCTAATATATGATGATAAAATTAACTGGAAATCTCATGTAAAAATATACAACATAAGGCAGTGAGAAACATATCAGTAATGAATAAAGCAAAGTATGTTCTGGACCAATAATCCCTCTACATTTTATACTTATTGTGTTACCATATCTGAGTTATTGTGTAGAAATATGGGGAAACAACTACAAATGTATGCTTGGTGTTACAAAAGAGGTCAGTTAGAATAATACATAGTGTTGGATATAGAGAACATTCAAAGCCTTTATTTGTTGAATTAAAAATACTGAAAGTCAATGATTTTGTGCATTTGTAAACAGCTAAAATTATGCATAAAGCAAACTATAACCTGCTTCCCAAGAATGTACAACCATTCTTCTCAACAAAAGAGGAGAGATATAACCTCAGGGAAAATGTAATTTAAAGCCCCACTTAGGAAATTTCAGTTTTGGTTTATTTTGGCGGCACCAGTGGACCAAAGCGTTAGTATTTTGCCTGAAGGAAAACAACATTTCTCAAGACCAGCGCCTAGAGTAAGTCTGTCAGTGTGACTGATTTTTCCAGAATAGCAACTTACAT
Organism: Entelurus aequoreus; assembly: GCF_033978785.1. Taxonomy (NCBI): domain Eukaryota; kingdom Metazoa; phylum Chordata; class Actinopteri; order Syngnathiformes; family Syngnathidae; genus Entelurus; species Entelurus aequoreus. The sequence goes on along the minus strand of NC_084734.1, from coordinate 54,038,939 downwards.
ATTTTACTCAAACTTTATATTTGTGGTTTGAAATCGTTGAAATTGTTTTGCATCTTCTGCCATTAAAGCAGTAATTGCATCTCGGCATTCGCATCGACTTCCGTCTTTGTAACGGATGGGGAAAGGGGGGAGTGATGTAAAGCAAGTCACCACATTTGTAGTTTTTTGTGTGGCAGGGTTCCTGCTCCCCTCCTCAATTGCCACTGAAAGCAACACAGACCCTCGCAGGCCATGACAGAAGTGTCATTCAACTAGTTGTAAGTCGATGAAGTTGTGAAAATATTTTATGAAGGTTCAAAAGTTACTTAGTGCTGCTTTTGAAACATTTGTTTGCATGTACAACACTTAAAACCTTTGCTATATCAGTATGTGGAATTAAATTATGGATTTCATTAACCAAAGAAGTCAGACAAAGTACTAATACGACCCAGGTTAAGAAACTGTTCCATCTCGAACTATTTACAAAGTACAAAGAAGAAGAAGAATCCTGATACACATCTTTTACCGTATCAAAAAATGAGAGACTTATTCATTTCATTATCAAAAACATAATCACAAACTTAATACCATTTAATCATGAGAACTTTATTATGTATTTATTATTTATTTATACATTTTTGTTTGCGTTACAAATTGAGCACAAAGAAAATGTACTTGAAATTGCTATAAAAAAGCAAAAGGAGTAGGATTAATTAAACTCTGCTTCTTTCAACTCCTTTTCGGACAGGCTGTAATGAAAAACGGGAAATATGTGATGTGCCATATTGTGACTGTATGCATGTTCGAAATAAACTAATACCATAACCAAAGTCGTAGTGGCAACGGGGTCTGTGCCAGAGAGCAACTGGTCGCAATCAGAGTCTCTAGCACCCCTAGTGGTAGTAATCACTGGTTCTTGCAAGGGAACATGATCCTTGGACAGACCACGGAATCAGCTGCAACCCTTTCTTAGAAAACTCCAAAAAGCCCCTCCACTAGATAATAAAGAGTTCAACGTATGTTTTAATCTTCTTCTTTTTTGCCAACAAAAGCACAACTTCAGTTTTATCTATTCTTGTCCTTTCGGTTTGTTCCCAAAAGGCCCGTGATGGCCAACCCAGCCAGGGAACTTGTATTATGTAAAGAGGCTACACTGTTTAAACATTTACTTTGCATTATGTTAGCTTTATTATTCTAATGCACATTTAGTTGTTATTATGCATAATTCTAAACAAAGACTCTCATAGGCGCAAAAAGCTTGTGAATATATTAAAGAATTAATTTGAATTGGTACTGCAGCAAAAGCACAAAAAGAACATTTTGTCTGACCTAAGACTTTGCTGCACCAACACTTTTACCGTGAATATGCTTCTCTGTTCTCTTTTTGTACACTGGCTGACTTTAATACGAGTCAATATTTTCTACATAGTGCTGTACCTTTTGTCGCGCCCATGCATATTGAACAAATGTAGACACATAGCCTGAATCAGCAGTCTGGCCGTCAACGTATGACTCAAAATCCTTTTGGAATTTAAGTGTCACTTTAAACCAATTTCAAATAAATAACTGCTGCTATTGTACTTGCAGAAAGCTTTTAGTCTGGTTTGTTATTAGTTTGTCAGATGCCAAATAGTAAGCTGCCAGCCCACCACTGATCGGAATGTGGGACAATCATGGAGTCCCTTGGAGTCATGAATACATTGTTGAAAAGAAATGGAAGTTCCAAAATTGCTTCGCAATATAAGCCCTGGCAACAGCTGAGAAGGGAAACATGACAATATCCCATTTGGAGGACGAAAGGAAGAGCAAGTCTCTCGCCTGTCCCGGACTGAAAAATCACCTTACATGACACAAAAATATCTCAAGGCACTTTTGTGGCAGCGGAGAGCCAAGTGAAGGAGCATTTAAAGCAACTAAACAAATGTATTCCCAGTTTGACCCTGCCTGCAGCCAAAAAGAATGTTTAATGTGTCCAACCGATACTTGTAGGAATAGAACATTAACAGTCAAGTACTCTAGTAGGTGGTCTTCGTATTCTTTAGAGGCATTAACTTCCTGAGCAGATTGAACAATAGATAGCTATGTAAATTGCTTTGACTCCCGCGAGCAACCACATACTTTATCGCTTTGACAATGTCTAAATGTTGTTTCCCAGTGTTGGGGCATTAAATCAGTTCAGAGTCCAACCTCCAACAAACCAGCCAAACTTGAACACACACACACACACACACACACACACACACACACACACACACACACACACACACACAATTAACACTTTCACTGGTGGTCAGGGTAGGGAGACAGGTAAAGCAGAGCCTAGCTTGTCCATCCATCCATCCTTCCATTTTATGTCCCTTTTGGGGTCACGGGGGGTGCTGGAGCCTATCCCAGCTGCATGTAGGGGTACATCCTGTACAAGTCGCCACCTCATCACAGGGCCAACACAGATAGACAGACAACATTCACACTCACATTCACACACTAGGGTCAATTTAGTGTTGCCAATCAACCTATCCCCAGGTGCATGTCTTTGGAGGTGGGAGGAAGCCGGAGTACCCGGAGGGAACCTACACAGTCACGGGGAGAACATGCAAACTCCACACAGAAAGATCTTGAGCCAGGGGATCGAACCCCGGACCTTCGTATTGTGAGGCACATGCACTAACCCCTGTTTCACCGTGCTGTCATGATGGAAAATAAACAAATAGTAAAACTATGAATTAAATATTAATATTTGTCAATTAAACTGTATTAAATTGTATTTTCTGTATGATTAAAATTACTTTTTAACATTTAATTGAGTAAAAATCACAAAATTTGCACCCAAGCTGATCGTGAGGCTTCTGTGTGTGTTGCCGCTTCACTTCAGAATCAGACTAGTTTTTGTATTGCCAAGTATATTCACACATACAAGGAATTTTTCTTGGTGTGGTGGTGCAAAAACAGCTAACATAAGAAATAAGGCCAAGATAGCAAGAGCTACGCAGTTTAGTCCTGGTCTGACTGCAGTATGTCGCTAAAATAATGTTTGCGATACATTTTTACACCACAAATGTTTAGTTTGTACACTGTAGAACCTACAGCCTATTTGATGTTTTTAATGTAAGAGTGACATATTTATTCTTGAGGTAGCCAGCTTTTGTGGGGGGGTTTGTCAGATGCAAAAATTTCATTTTACTGTTTTAAATTAAATGAAATGGATTTAAATGAGTGAATGAATGTGTCTGCCAATATGGAGGAGTATATATCCAAGATCAACTACTTCTCTAAACTGGACTTTCAGACAAAATGATGGTGATGATACAAAATACGTTTTCATGGAGGATAAATAGTGCTGCTTCAGATACAAATGCAAAACTGTAAGAAACACTCCATCCATCATCCATCCATTTCCTACCGCTTGTCCCTTTTGGGGTCGCGGGGGTGCTGGACCCTATCCCAGCTAGTGGTTAGCGCTCTGAATATATATATATATATATATATATATATATATATATATATATATATATATATATATATATATATATATATATATATATATATATATATATATATATAGTTACATTTGAAGTAAAAATGTTAACATTTGTTATATTTTTCTCCTGGTCCATATTTCCATAGGTCATAAAACTGATCAATAATTATTGATACCGACCAATATAAAAAACTTACATCAGCTACATCGCGCAGCCCTATCTAAGGCTAGATCTGACCAAGCGAAGTCTATGAGCATTAACTAATGAAGCCTACTTGGGTAAAAAGGCAAAACGTTTTCAAAGACAAACCAAACAGTTCAGTTGCGAATCGACTGAATGCCCTGAGAAAACAATGACCTGGATGAATGAGAACCTCCATAGACATCAAACAATACCCAGTTTACTGGTTCTCAGGGACTCCACCATACCTCAGTTGCTACTTACAGGATTAATCAACACAATCATCATGATCACCCATTGTGCAAATATAATTTAACATGCCTTCATACCATATGTCGTGTGTTAGAAATCTTAATTTCAGAGCCTATTACTGGCAGATTCAACATTGTATTCAGAGTATTTGGTGGCCAGCATGTTTTGAGGGTAAAGAAAATCAATGAGATTAAAGAGAATGAGAAATAAAATCACCTCTTCCAACAGGCGTAAAGAGAGGGTTCAAAATTAAGAGCCTTTTCCACGTGGAAAGACAAAAGTGGAGGATGTAGAAAGTTTGTTGAAAAGAAAAATGAATCAATAGAGGAAGGTGTTTATGTTCTTTCTTGGTGTCTCTTTCAAAACTAGCCTGCAAGACCAACCTGGTTTAAGATTAGGGCTGGTAAACATGATTCTTCTTACTGACTAGAGTACCTATGAGTCACTCACTGAAGTGAATCGATTCACCATGAGGTCCACGGTGAGGTCCACAGTGAGGTCATCCGTGAGTCATGAATTGGACGTCGCAAAGCGCATGCGCACTGAATAAGATCAATATGAATATAACATATTTTGAAAAATAGATCTCTCTTTTTTAGAGTGAATACTCTGGACAAATTAAAAACTTAATGCGAATAAAAACAGTGCAACATTACAATAAGATTTAACACTGACAGTGCAATACTATTATTAAAATGACTGTTTTTTCCATTGTTGCTCTGCTGCAAGCTTTATTTCTGCTTACATTTTTAACTGATGGTAATGTTTAACTTCTTTTAGGTGTTGTACTGCGACCTTGAGTGCTTTATTTTTTTAAAGTGTATTATTTATTGTTAATATAAACTTTAACATTTAGCAAAACAGGCTCACGCAGACAAGACGCAATCAGTTTTCCCGCTCCCAACGCCCGGTGAGTGAGGTTCAGTGAGTCTTTGTTCACTTTTGGTGATATTACTTCTTAGTTACACAATTCACACAAACAGTGACTCCAATCAAAGATAGAGGCTGGAACATTTCATGTTGCTCTAATGCCTGACACGGTGGAACCTCGATTTACGAACTTAACTGGTTATTGAACATTGTTCGTTAACCAAAAAATGTGTGTAGTGAAGCAGAGTTCCCCATAAGAATTAATGTAAATATGAATAATTGGTTCTAGCCTTGACAAAAGTCCCTATTTTAGTTTTTTAAAAATTGCATGCTCTAAAGACATTATAATGTGTGTATACATACTGGGTATATACCTGTATATCACATTTATAAATCCTCGCCTCATTTGCATATTAGCAACCTTCAACACAAGCGCACATTCACATCTACCTGTATAGCTCACGAGTCCAACAGAGGCTTTTCAATTACTCGTTCATGAGTGACTCACAGCTGCAGGTTGATTTAATGAGACCTTGAATTCAAGTCATAGAAGCGTTGAGGAAATATATATAAAACAATGTTGCGTTCTTCCAAACAAGCCGTTTGAGATTTGCTTCGACTTGTGATGTTTGCCAACTTGTTACGTCAGCGGATATTTCCATGCATGGTAGAGGTTTCCCGGGAGACAGTTGGAGTCCAAACAAAAATATGTCCATGGTACAACCTGATGACTGAAAATGCTGGTATTATTAGTAATAACCAGCCGATCACTAAACACATTTCCAGCCTCATGTGAAGACGTAAGAAGTACCTAATTAACCTACTCTAAGTATCAGACAGGCCCAGCGAGATTTGCAGCAAGACATTGAAGCACAGAGCCGAGCTAAGAAACCTGCCTCAGTCCGAGGGCAATATACAAAAGGATTTACCCCAAACTACATTTAACCACGGAGACAGTTCCTACATCTTATGGCAACAGTGGATACAATGAAACGGTAAGTCCAGTAACAGTAAATTGACAAATCTAATAATATATTAGCATGTAGCATTAGCTTAACCGCACTACATGTACAGTGGATGAGATAAACAAGCTAAAGCTAAGCTAAATTTTCTTGCATCAATGTTTCAAATTGGGAGACAGACACAAAAACACGTAGCCTGTATACTAATAGCTTCATAGACTGAGATGCGTCGGAAGAGAAGGCTAATAAACTAACCTTAGAAATTATTTCATCTCCTCGGTTATGAAGTTTCTTCTCCTTCGCTTTCCTCTCCCTGCGGGTCACTTTGGCTCGTTCATGTATGGTTGGTTGCTAAAATCCTCAGCGGTCGCAATTTAAACAAAAAAGTAGCGTATAGTTCTAACTTATGATATTTGTCATTACGGAAGTGTACCGCTAAAAAACTACAATCATGGCTAACGCGCTGAGACGCAGCTGAAGGGGGCAAGGCATGGAGGGGTTGTAATAAGACCCACCTTATAAAACGGATTGTTTTCATGCACCTCAGAAAGCAGCTTGAAAATGGTTTATAAAGCACAATTTATGCAAAATTTTGCACAGGGACTTAAAGGCCTACTGAAACCCACTACTACCGACCATGCAGTCTGATAGTTTATATATCAATGATGAAATCTTAACATTGCAACACATGCCAATACGGCCGGGTTAACTTATAAAGTGCAATTTTAAATTTCCCGCTAAACTTCCGGTTGGAAACGTCTATGTATGATGACGTATGCACGTGACGTCACGACGGCAACGGAAGTATTCGTACCCAATGTGTCACCATACAAACTGCTCTGTTTTCATCGAACAATTCCACAGTATTCTGGACATCTGTGTTGGTGAATCTTTTGCAATTTGTTTAATGAACAATGGAGATTGCAAAGAAGAAAGTTGTAGGTGGGATCAGTGTATTAGCGGCTGGCTGTAGCAACACAACAAGGAGTACTTACTTGGATAGCAGATGCGCTAGCCGATGCTAGCCGCCAACCGCATCTGTGATCGGGTGAAGTCCTTCGTCGCGCCGTCGATCGCTGGAACGCAGGTGAGCACGGATGTTGATGAGCAGATGAGGGCTGGGTGTAGGTGGAGCGCTAATGTTTTTATCATAGCTCTGTGAGGTCCGGTTGCTAAGTTAGCTTCAGCGTCGTTAGCAACAGCATTTTTAAGCTTTGCCAGGCTGAGAATTATTAACCGTGTAATAATCCAAACCACCTGCACCACAAGGGGTACTTTCTTATGTGCTGCAGATGCGAGACCGGCTGGAGCAATACAGAGCCAAGGCAAGAGAAAATCTTGGAAAGGCCCAGATGAAACAGAAGACCTGGTATGACCAAAAAGCACGTCACAGGGTGCTATACCCAGGTCAAAAGGTCATGCTCTTGCTTCCAACCTCAAGCCATAAACTGCTGGCCCAATGGCAAGGTCCTTACTCCGTGGTCAGACAAGCTGGTCCAGTCACCTATGAGATCTCACATCCGGATAAAGGAAAGGCATCCCAAGTGTACCACATCAACCTTCTGAAGGAATGGAAGGAGAGGAAATCCTCTGTGGAAGGAAAGGATGTCCAGGCCAGTCAAGTACCTACTCAAAGCAAGAAGTTGCAAGAGAAAAAGGTGATGCTGGCACGGGAAGTGGAAATGGAGGATGATGTGGAGGAGACAGATCTGTCCATGCTCACTACACCACAGAAACCTGATGTAAGCCACTTGTCTGCACAATCTGCCCTTAAACTATTGCAAGTGTGTGAAGAATTCCCAGTATTGTTCAGTGGAAAGCCCGGAAGGACTCCACTAATTGAACATGTCATTCACTTAAAAAACCCAACACCTATCCGTCAGCGCCCATACAGAGTGCCTGAGCGGATGGTGGAGCCCCTCAACCATGAAATCCAAACCATGCTGGATCTAGGAGTGATTGAACCCTCAAACAGTGAGTGGTGTAACCCCATTGTCCTCGTTCCTAAAAAAGACAACACGATACGAGTTTGTAATGACCTACGCAAAGTGAATGCCGTTTCTAAATTTGATGCTTATCCTATGCCACGTATTGATGAACTTCTTGAGAAGCTCGGCAAAGCTGTGTTCATCACCACCCTTGACCTGTGTAAGGGATACTGGCAAGTCCCTTTAAAGAAGGAGTCTAGGGAGTACACTGCCTTCCGTGGACCAAAGGGTCTCTATCATTACACAGTGATGCCGTTCGGACTCCACGGAGCCCCCGCAACCTTTCAGCGGCTAATGGATCGCGCTCTGCAGGGGTGTGGCCAGTTCTCTGCTGCCTATCTTGATGATGTGGTGGTTTTCAGCACTTCCTGGAAAGACCACCTCTCTCACCTGCGTCAAGTCCTGCTCCGGATCCATTCTGCTGGGCTCACTCTTAACACCCAGAAATGTGAGTGGGCCAAAACTGAGGTGTGCTACCTAGGTTACCATCTTGGCAACGGGCAGATACGCCCTCAGGTGGACAAGGTGAAGGCTATCCAAGACAGTCCTAGACCCCGGACAAAGAAGCAGGTCCGGTCATTCTTGGGGCTTTCTGGGTGGTACAGAAGATTTGTGCCCCACTTCTCTACCATCACAGCTCCTCTTGTCGAGCTGACTACCAAAGCATCCTCTAATCCAGTCAAATGGACAGAAAAATGTGAAACTGCCTTCACAAAGGTCAAAGCTATTCTATGCTCTTTCCCGGTCTTACAAAGTCCTGACTTCAACCAGCGATTCCTTGTTCAAGTTGATGCCTCCGGTGTGGGCCTTGGAGCCGTCCTAGCCCAAGGAAAGGAGGGCGAGGAACAACCGCTTCTATATCTGAGCCGTAAACTGCATCCCAGAGAAACTAGGTACTCTGCCATCGAAAAGGAATGTCTTGCCATCAAGTGGGCATTGGACAGCCTACGTTATTACCTTCTGGGACGGACCTTTGATCTGGAAACGGACCACAGAGCATTGAGCTGGATCAACTCCATGAGGGATAAGAACTCCCGTGTCACCAGATGGTACTTGGCGTTACAGCCCTTTTGCTTCAATATCACACATCGAGCTGGCAAAACTAACTTGCTAGCTGATTACCTGTCTCGTCTCCCTGAACTTGCTGTCGCTGGAGAGGAGGGAGGTAATGTGACAGTTTGACCCCACACTGTCACTGTTTGACCTTTGGACTTCCTCACAAACCGTGCACATTTGTTGGGAAGCTCAACATGGACAAACTACAAACATTCAATCTTGTTAGCTAGTGAAAAGCATGTGCTCAACAAACAAATTGTTACCTGTCACCCACCATGGCTCTGAACAGTTGACTAAAAGAGTCAGGGTGGGGTTGAGGGCTTTATATAGGTGAACACACCTGCATTCACTAATTAGGCCAAATTTGGGTCAAACCATGATTATCAAAAGCTGGGTGTCACTGAAGGACACTGGACATTTGAAAGTTGTGTTGTCTAAAGCCTGAATATACTGTGTACAAAAATGTCTGCTGTACACATGAAAAGTACTATGTGAATACTTTTTAGACATGTGATGGTTATTTATGGTGTAATTTACAAAATAACTGTTTTCTTAATTCCCCCTGTCAAATTGGTCCCAGCTAGTGGGAGGGGCTATGGGCTATTTAAATTGGAAAATGCCATTTTTCTGACAGTCTGCTGTTGGTCACTGCCAGAGGAGGTTCTCTGTCCTGAGCAGGAGTGTCGGTCTTCATGCATCATCTACTGAGGTGATTATTTTGATGATGAGATGTTGTGTTGTAACCGGTTAAATGAGTTTTGTTGATTGCTAATAGATTTTGCTAAATCTGTTTTGATTATTTAATTCTTTACTTTGACATATTTGATTATTGACCTTTGATTATGAATACATGTATTTTGTTATAATGGATGATTTACATTTTGATTATTTTTAATATGCTTATTTTGATGAATTATATAGGCCTATTTAAAGCATGCAACTTTGAAATGTATTTAGAATATAAATGTACTATATATAATATACAATACTAATATTGCCTCTGTTTATTACCATTACAGAGTGTAGGTGCTTTGTTTTCCTGTCATTGTTCACCTTTTGACACTTTTTGGGATTTCAATAAATGTTTGTAAACTGTTACCAACTGCGTGCCTTGCCATCCTTGATTTGAAAGTCTGGTTTGCAACGGTTACATTACCTTCACCCGAGGCGGGGTGTGACATTATATTGGGCAACGGCTACTGGAGTTCTGTTCCTACCATAACCTTTGCGTCACCAACTCCTACTTTCAGACGAAACCACAGGACAAAGTGACATGGCGCCATCCCCGCTCAAAGCATTGGCATCAGCTAGACATGATCCTGATCCGACAAGCCAGCCTCAAGTTTGTGCTCGTTACTCGTAGTTACCACAGCGCAGACTGCGACACCGACCATTCACTTGTCTGTTGCAAGATCAGGCTACAACCAAAAATGTTTCACAACTCCAAACAGAAAGGCAAGCCCCGCATTGATTCCACCAGCATGCATCTTCCAGAGAAAGTAGAAGAGTTTGCCAAGTCTCTCAACAACATCCTATCTGAAGAACACCAGCACTACTCTGCCTCTGAGAAATGGGGCCACCTCAGGGAGGCCATTCAGAAAACAGCCCTTGCGACTTTTGGGAGGAAGATCTTCAAAAACAACGACTGGTTTGTTGCCAAGTCCAGTGAGATGACCCCCGTCATTGAAGCAAAGCGAGCTGCCCTCGCTGAATACAAACGCTCCCCAAATGAGAAGTCCCTGCAAGCACTGAGAACTACAAGAAGCAAAGTGCAACAGACTGCAAGACATTGTGCCAATGAATACTGGCAACAACTCAGTGAATCCATCCAGTCTGCAGCTACCTCAGGTAACATCAGGGGGATGTACGAGGGCATCAAGACTGCTCTGGGTCCAACACAGAGCAAAACAGCCACCCTAAAGACCACCAGTGGGGAATATATCACTGACAAGGGCAAGCAGATGGACAGATGGGTAGAGCACTATTCAGAACTCTATTCCAGAGAGAACACTGTCGTCGCCTCAGCCCTTGATGCCATTGAACAGCTGCCCATCATTGAGGAATTAGATGCTGAACCAACACTTGCTGAACTTCACAAAGCGATCGACAGCTTAGCAACTGGCAAAGCACCTGGTACTGATGGCATCCCCCCAGACCTCATCAAGCGCTGTAAAGACACCCTCCTGCAGCCTTTGCATGATGTCCTCTGCCAGTGCTGGAAAGAGGGAGCCGTGCCGCAAGACATGAGAGATGCCAAGATTGTCACCCTTTACAAAAATAAGGGTGACAGGAGCGACTGTAACAATTACAGGGGCATCTCCCTCCTGAATATCGTAGGGAAACTCTATGCCCGTGTTGTGCTTGTCCGCCTTCAAAAACTTGCTGAGCGCATTTACCCGGAATCTCAATGCGGCTTTCGCGCCAAGCGCTCTACAGTGGACATGATATTCTCCCTACGCCAACTTCAGGAGAAATGCAGGGAACAACAGAAGCCCCTGTACATATCCTTCATTGACCTGACCAAGGCTTTCGACCTGGTTAGCAGAGAAGGGCTCTTCAGCATCCTACCCAAGATCGGATGCCCTCCAAAGCTCCATAGCCTCATTAGATCTTTTCATGACGACATGAAGGCAACCATCCAGTATGAGGGTAGCATATCCAACCCATTTGACATTAAGAGCGGAGTCAAGCAAGGTTGCGTCCTTGCTCCTACCCTTTTTGGCATCTTCTTTGCCCTGCTCATCAATCATGCTTTTGGGACTGCAACAGAAGGGGTATATCTACGTACCAGATCTGACGGCCGACTTTTCAACCTAGCCCGTCTTAAAGCAAGGACCAAAGTCCGTGAGACAATCATTCGGGACATGCTTTTTGCTGATGATGCCGCCATCGTTTCACACACTGAACAAGAACTCCAGTGCCTTATGGACAGATTCTCCCAGGCCTGCAAAGACTTCGGGCTTACCATCAGCCTAAAAAAGACCAATGTGCTGAGTCAGGAAGTGGACACTCCACCAGCCATCACAATCGATGAGTACCAACTCAAAGTCGTACACCAATTTACATACCTGGGATCCACCATCAGTGACAATCTGTCCCTCGACGGTGAGATCAACAAACGTATTGGCAAAGCTGCCACAACCCTAGGGCGCCTCACGACCCGCGTCTGGGAGAACCGGAAGCTGACAACTCCTACCAAGATGGCAGTGTACAACGCCTGCATCGTCAGCACTCTTCTCTACGGCAGCGAAACATGGACAACATACTCCAAACAGGAGCGCAAACTGAACACCTTCCACATGCGCTGCCTTCGCCGCATCCTCGGCATCCATTGGAGTGACAAGGTGACGAATGCCCAGGTCCTCGAACGCGCTGGTCTTCCTACCATGTTCACGCTGCTCAGACAACGCAGGCTGCGTTGGCTCGGCCACGTGTGCCGTATGGAGGATGGACGTATCCCAAAGGACATCCTGTATGGCGAACTTGGCTCTGGCAAGAGATCTGTTGGCCGGCCAAAACTGCGCTTCAAAGATGTCTGCAAGCGGGACATGAAAGCCCTGGACATAAACACTGAACACTGGGAAGATGCAGCAGCTGACCGCAGCAAATGGCGCAGTGTCCTTCACAAACAGCTGAAGACTGGCGAGGAAAAGATCCATGCCACAGCCAATGAAAAAAGAACCAAGCGGAAGACACGCACTCCTGCAGTTGCGCCTTCCAGCTACATCTGCAGTAAATGCGGCCGTGTTTGCCTCTCCCACATCGGACTCATCAGCCACAGCAGGCGTTGTCGCTGAGTTTAAACTTGACCTCTGGACTGGCGCAGTTTCCATAGTCGTTACGACTGACGGAGGCCTGATGATGAGGTCCGGTTGCTAAGTTAGCTTCAGCGTCGTTAGCAACAGCATTTTTAAGCTTTGCCAGGCTGAGAATTATTAACCGTGTAGTTACATGTCCATGGTTTAATAGTATTGTTGATCTTCTGTCTATCCTTCCAGTCAGGGATTTATTTATTTTGTTTCTATCTGCATTTGAGCCGGATGCTATCACGTTAGCTCAGTAGCTAAAGAGCTTCGCTGATGTATTGTCGTGGAGATAAAAGTCAATCAATCAATCAATCAATCAATCAATCAATCAATGTTTATTTATATAGCCCTAAATCACAAGTGTCTCAAAGGGCTGTACAAGCCACAACGACATCCTCGGTACAGAGCCCACATACGGGCAAGGAAAAACTCACCCCAGTGGGACGTCGGTGAATGACTATGAGAAACCTTGGAGAGGACCGCATATGTGGGTAACCCCTCCCCTCTAGGGGAGACCGAAAGCAATGGATGTCGAGTGGGTCTGACATAACATTGTGAAAGTCCAGTCCACAGTGGATCCAACATATCAGCGGGAGTCCAGTCCACAGCGGGGCCAACAGGAAACCATCCCGAGCGGAGACGGGTCAGCAGCGCAGAGATGTCCCCAACCGATGCACAGGCTAGTGGTCCACCCGGGGTCCCGACTCTGGACAGCCAGCACTTCATCCATGGCCACCGGACCTATGCAACTCCCCCTCGCAAGGGACAGGGGAGAAGAGGAGAGAAGAAAAGAAACGGCAGATCAACTGGTCTAAAAAAGGGGGGTCTATTTAAAGGCTAGATTATACAAATGAGTTTTAAGATGGGACTTAAATGCTTCTACTGAGGTAGCATCTCTAACAGTTACCGGGAGGGCATTCCAGAGTACTGGAGCCCGAATAGAAAACGCTCTATAGCCCGCAGACTTTTTTTTGGCTCTGGGAATCACTAATAAGCCGGAGTTCTTTGAACGCAGATTTCTTGTCGGGACATATGGTACAATACAATCGGCGAGATAGGCTGGAGCTAAACCGTGTAGTATTTTATACGTAAGTAGTAAAACCTTAAAGTCGCATCTTAAGTGCACAGGAAGCCAGTGCAAGTGAGCCAGTATAGGCGTAATATGATCAAACTTTCTTGTTTTTGTCAAAAGCCTTGCAGCCGCATTTTGTACCAACTGTAATCTTTTAATGCTAGACATAGGGAGACCCGAAAATAATACGTTACAGTAATCGAGACGAGACGTAACGAACGCATGAATAATGATCTCAGCGTCGCTAGTGGACAAGATGGAACGAATTTTAGCGATATTACGGAGATGAAAGAAGGCCGTTTTAGTAACACTCTTAATGTGCGACTCAAACGAGAGAGTTGGGTCGAAGATAATACCCAGATTCTTTACCGAGTCGCCTTGTGTAATTGTTTGGTTGTCAAATGTTAAGGTGGTATTATTAACTAGATGTTGGTGTCTAGCAGGACCGATAATCAGCATTTCCGTTTTCTTAGCGTTGAGTTGCAAAAAGTTAGCGGACATCCATTGTTTAATTTCATTAAGACACGCCTCCAGCTGACTACAGTCCGGCGTGTTGGTCAGCTTTAGGGGCATGTAGAGTTGAGTGTCATCAGCATAACAGTGAAAGCTAACACCGTACTTGCGTATGATGTCACCCAGCGACAGCAGGTAAATACTAAAGAGTGCAGGGCCAAGAACCGAACCCTGGGGAACTCCGCACGTTACCTTGACATAGTCCGAGGTCACATTGTTATGGGAGACGCACTGCATCCTGTCAGTAAGATAAGAGTTAAACCAAGACAAGGCTGAGTCTGACATACCAATACGCGTTTTGATACGCTCTAATAAAATATTATGATCGACGGTATCGAAAGCGGCGCTAAGATCAAGAAGCAGCAACATAGATGACGCATCAGAATCCATCGTTAGCAATAGATCATTAGTCATTTTTGCGAGGGCTGTCTCCGTAGAGTGATTTGCCCTGAAACCGGATTGAAAAGGTTCACAGAGATTGTTAGTCACTAAGTGTTCATTTAGCTGCTGTGCAACAATTTTTTCGAGAATTTTGGAAATAAACGGAAGGTGGGAGACCGGTCGGTAGTTTACCATGAGGTCAGGATCGAGGTTAGGTCTTTTGAGCAGAGGATGAATAACCGCTTTTTTGAATGCTAGGGGAACAGTGCCGGAGGAAAGTGATAAGTTTATAATATTTAACACTGATGGACCTAATAATACAAACAGTTCCTTGATAAGTTTCCCAGGAAGTGGGTCAAGTAAACATGTTGTTTGTTTTATCCCACTTACACGCTGTAATAATTCCTCTAATGTTATTTCATCAAAAATAGAGAGACTATTTTGGAGGGCAGTGTCCGTCGTATATACAGTCGTATTTGTGTTAATAGAACCCAGTTGTAGCTGGGATGCGTTGTCTTTAATCTCCTTTCTAATGAGTTCAATTTTCTTATTAAAGAAATTCATAAAATCATCTGCCGAGTGGGTGGAGCTACTGGGAGAAGTCCCTTGTTGGGTTAGCGATGCTACTGTACTAAACAGAAATTTAGGATCGTTTTTGTTGAGGCGGATGAGATTTGAGTAGTATTTAGCTTTAGCTAAGGTAAGCATGCGTTTATAAGTTATTAAACTATCACTCCATGCTTGATGGAAAACCTCAAGTTTAGTCGCGCGCCATTTGCGTTCCAGTTTTCTACATGATAATTTATGAGCTCTAATTTCTTCTGTAAACCATGGGGTGCGCCTTTTAGGGGCCCTTTTTTGCTTTAGCGGTGCTATACTATCAATAATTTCGCGCAAGGCATCGTCAAAGTTGTTAG
The DNA here is from genome assembly GCF_033978785.1 of Entelurus aequoreus. Taxonomy (NCBI): domain Eukaryota; kingdom Metazoa; phylum Chordata; class Actinopteri; order Syngnathiformes; family Syngnathidae; genus Entelurus; species Entelurus aequoreus. The sequence goes on along the minus strand of NC_084734.1, from coordinate 54,023,484 downwards.
TGAGGTTATCAATAGAGCCGACATAATTTGGGAATGGTGCCATTACCGAAGGCAGTAGGTCAGTAAGAGTCGTCGTTGTGGCAGCATTAATGTTGCGGCCGCTATAGCAGTTATTATTATTATTAGCTTGTTGACAATGAGTCAAAACTTCAAATTTTATAAGGTAATGATCGGACATTACTTTAGTATATGGAAGTATCATAACTTTGGAGGTGGTGGCACCCCTGACAAGCACTAGATCTATTGTATTACCGTTGCGATGCGTGGGTTCATGTATTATTTGTGTAAGACCACAGCTATCAATTATGGTTTGGAGCGCCACGCACTGAGGGTCCGATGGGGTATTCATATGGATATTAAAGTCCCCCATTATGATTATATTGTCGGCGTGCGTCACTAGATCAGCAACGAACTCTGAGAATTCACTGATAAAGTCCGAATAGGGCCCAGGGGGGCGGTAGATAACAGCCAGGTCGAGAGGTAGCGGTGTGACAGACCTCATAGTAAGCACCTCAAACGATTTATATTTATTATTTAGGTTAGGGGTAAGGTTGAAATTTTCATTGTATATTAGTGCGACACCCCCTCCCCTTTTAAAAGTCACTGTGAATGTCCATTTCGCGTTCTCGACTCTCATTTTCAAGAGGATATAGTATCCGAGGTGGTTTAAAATACAAATCCGTGATCCACAATACAAAAAGGAGAGTGTGTGGAATCCAATGAGACCTTGTACCTAAGTTACGGTCAGAGCGAAAAAAGATACACCCTGCACTGCCTCTCTAGTTCTTCACTCTAACGTTCCTCATCCACGAATCTTTCATCCACGCTCAAATTAATGGGGTAATCGTCGCTTTGTCGGTCCGAATCTCTCTCGCTCCATTGTAAACAACGGGGAATTGTGAGGAATCCTTCCTCCTGTGACGTCACGCTACTTCCGGTATAGGCAAGGCTTTTTTTTATCAGCGACCAAAAGTTGCGAACTTTATCGTCGTTGTTCTATACTAAATCCTTTCAGCAAAAATATGGCAATATCGCGAAATGATCAATCAAGTATGACACATAGAATGGATCTGCTATCCCCGTTTAAATTAAAAAAAATTCATTTCAGTAGGCCTTTAATATTACCCCTTTATTTTAAAATACATATCAGGGTTTCTAAAAATGTATGGAGCGGGTAGGACATACTTGCCAACCCTCCCGAATTTTCCGGGAGACTCCCGAATTTCAGTGCCTCTCCCAAAAATCTCCCGGGACAACCATTCTCCCGAATTTATCCCGATTTCCAGCCGGATTTAAGGCACGCCCCCTCCAGGTCCGTGCGGACCTGAGTAAGGACAGCCTGTCGTCACGTCTGCTCTTTACTTCATACTTCAGAACCGACTTCCACACTTGCCGTCAGGGTGCACAATACAACGTAAACCGTTAGCAAACGGTTTAAAAAGTAACCACAGAACACAGTGTTCTGTGGTTACTTTTTGGTTGGCCAACGTTTTACGTTGTATTGCGCACCCTGATGGCAAGTGTGGGAGTCGATTCTGAAGTATGAAGTAAAGAGACGTAACTTCATCACCTCGCCTGGTTATTGACTCCAACCCACAATATTACACCTATGCTCCTTCAAAGGCGGTGCTACTGGCTGCAGAGCATTGCACTTTCAAATACAACAATGAGTAGAGAGGAGTGTTATGTGTGTATATGTGTAAATAAATGAACACTGAAATTCAAGTATTGATTTTATTTATATGTATATACATATATAATAAAATACATATTTATAATATAGCTAGAATTCACTGAAAATCAAGTATTTATTTTATATATATATATATATATATATATATATATATATATATATATATATATATATATATATATATATATATATATATATATATATATATATATATATATATATATATATAAGAAATACTTGAATTTAAGTGAATTCTAGCTATAAATATACTTCTCCCCCTTTACCCCCCCAAATCTCCCGAATTTGGAGGTCTCAAGGTTGGCAAGTATGGGGTAGGACCAAATTAATCTCATATTAAAAGGAATTCAATTGACACATATATTAAATCTACAGTGTCAGTTGTAGTTGAAAAACAATTTTGCAAAGTAAAGCCAAAAAGAAAGAAAGCAGGGTGTTTTAGAGCGATAAATTGGTTTTTGCAATAACAAATGTTTTGGTTTGTCTCATACATACTGTTCAGTCATTTATGTCATGTGTGCTTGTCATGAACATCAGTGGGAATGGCTTTCTGATTGTTCTGCGTCTTTAATCCCCCAAAGCTATGTAGCCTAACGCAGCTCTACACCGTGCATCAGCGCCTCACCACACATGAATGAACCACTGATTGTAGTTCAACCCTCAGACAGGAGCAGAGGAAGAGGAAAGTTTAACGTCTCTCAGATCCTCTAATGCAGGACGAACAAAAATAATCTAAGATATTAAAAGTAGGGCTGTTAACTCATGTGATTAATCACAAAAAATATTGCAATAATCATGTAAACACTTAGATTTATATGCAATTTATTTTGACCTTATAAGCTCTTTTACAATAATCGTTACACGGTCACTGATCAGATCAATGCATACGTCGGTACAAAAATGAGACAGAAGACTGACTGGTGTTCTCACTGGTAAATTTCCTGTTACCAAGTTGTGTGCAAATAAATTACATGCATTCAAACTTTAAATATGCAAGTGAGTAATCCCCTCTAAATAATCATGATTAGTCCAAATTCTAAAATGTGATTATTTGGATTTTTTTAAAATATCATCCCTAATTTTTTCCACAATCTTGGTTCATCCCAAAGGTGTTTGAGTCAGTTTGGGTGTGTCAAATTCTGATGTGGGATTACGGTGACAAGAGATATGGGATATGGAGAATATGGCAATGACTATGCACCTCCTGTGGTCCGCCTTTGCTTTTTTAATCCCTCTCTTCAGGTCGGCTCTAGCAGCACTGTACAGTGTCAGGTCAGGGGACAGGGCACTGTACAGTGCTGCTAGAGCCGACCTGGAGAGAGGGATTAAAAAAGCAAAGGCGGACCACAGGAGGTGCATAGAGTCCCATCTGTCCAGCAATAACTCACGGGAGGTGTGGCGGGGCATTCATGACATCACGAACTACAGAGGCTGCAATGTGACAACTGCGGATCAGAGTGCGACACTGGCAGAGGAGCTTAACTGTTTCTTTGCCCGTTTCGATACCCCCCAGCGACACTCATCTGCTCCAGCCCTGCCCCCGCCCCCACCGGGCTCCGGCACCACTCCACTCATTGTACAGGAGCACAGTGTCAGACGAGTGCTCCTGGCTGTGAACCCCAGGAAGGCTGCCGGACCAGACGGAGTACTTGGAAAGGTGCTCAGGGCGTGCGCCCACCAGCTCGCTCCCCCCCTCACCAGGATCTTCAACCTCTCCCTGGCTCAGGCAGTCATCCCATCCTGCCTGAAGTCATCTACAATAATCCCGGTGCCGAAGAAGTCTCCCATCACCAGCCTGAATGATTACCGACCAGTGGCCCTCACTCCGGTAATCATGAAGTGCTTCGAGAGACTGGTTCTCCAGCACATCAAGGACCATATCCCTCCAGACTTTGACCCCCACCAGTTCGCATACCGGGCGAACAGATCCACAGAGGACGCCATCGCTGTTGCTCTCCACTCTGCTCTGAACCACCTGGAGCAGCAGCAGAGCTACGTCCGGATGCTCTGTGTGGATTATAGTTCTGCCTTCAATACAATAATCCCGGACAGACTCTGCAATAAACTGGACACTCTTGGCCTCCCCCCTCTCACAAACGCCTGGATAAGGGACTTCCTAACGGACCGACCCCAGAATGTGAGACTTGGCCCCCACCTCTCATCCACCCGCACGCTGAGCATCGGCTCCCCACAGGGCTGTGTGCTGAGCCCCCTCCTCTACTGCCTCTACACCCATGACTGCAGTCCAGCCCACAGTGACAACCTTATCGTCAAGTTTGCTGACGATACCACAGTGGTCGGGCTCATCTCCAGGGGTGACGAGGCTGCCTACAGGGAGGAGGTCCTGAAGCTGACGGCCTGGTCTTCAGAGAACAACCTCGCTCTCAACACCAGCAAGACCAGAGAGATCATCGCCGACTTCAGGAGGAGCAGCACCGACCCTGCCCCCCTCTACATCAACGGCGAGCGTGTGGAGGGGTCCACACCTTCAGGTACCTTGGAGTCCACATCTCCAACGACTTTTCCTGGACAGTCAACACCACAGCAATCATCAAGAAGGCTCAGCAGCGGCTACACTTCCTGAGAGTCCTCGGGAAGTACAACCTGAAGCCTGACCTGCTGCTGACCTTCTACCGCTCGTCCATCGAGAGCCTGCTGACCTACTGTATTACAGTATGGTACGGCAGCTGCACTGTAGCAGACAGGGAGAGGCTGCAAAGAGTGGTCAAGACGGCTCAGAAGATCATCGGCCGCCCTCTCCCCTCTCTGATGGACATCTACACCTCCCGCTGCCTCAACAGAGCCAGTGCCATCATCAAGGACAGCACCCACCCTGGCTCTGACCTGTTCCACCTGCTGCCCTCTGGGAAGCGCTACAGGTGCATTAAAACCAAGACGAACAGGCTAAAAAACAGCTTCTTCCCCAGGGTCATAACCACCCTGAACAGACTTCCCCATTGACCCTCATAACTGCCTTCTCTTCGGTGCAATAACCCATTCCACCAACCACCCTGTTTCATGTAGATGTTCATGAACATATTCATTTCACCCTCTGTATAGAGTGTACACTTGTTTTATCGCACTGTATGGAATGACCTCAATCTCGTTACCCTGCGTAATGACAATAAAGCTGATTCTGATTCTGATTCTGATTCTGACACACGACAGCAAACCAGGAATTTTCTTCTAGGGTTTTTGTGATGCATTCTTATTAGTGTATTTATTTCACAAAGTCACTGTTTGTGACAAATTGGTTAAGGTTTTTACCACAGTAAACAATCCTGGCATTCAACAAGACTTCAATTGAGGCCTTCAGCATCATCATTGTTCCCTCTGTAAACTTTGTCCTTTATGAAAAACATTGCTTGTCTCAATTGGGGCAAATTGTTGTCAGCAAGCAAGCTACATCCAGGGACTACATTCTTGTGCGCATAAAGGACGTGTCAGCTCATTCATGCGATCGTTTCTCTTGCAAGTACTTAAGAACAGCAGCAACCCTGCACAAAATAGATACTTAGAACGACTCCAAATTAGACTGGAAGTAGTCCACATAGTCAGACAAATTGCTGTAAAACAACAAAATGAATGTGATGAGACAAGCAAACGAGCTGTGGCTTGAATGCAGTGTGAGTGTACGATAGAGGGAGCAAGGAGGGAGAGTCGTAACTGATTACATCCCACCTCCTCAAATAAATTCCCCCCATTGAAATTAATTGAGATGTCACTGTGGCGTATGGTGGCTTTGGGCATGTACCCAGGGTGCAGAGACACAGGGCGATGTGCAGGTAAAAACATGTTTTAATAAAGAGACTCAGGAAGCAGAGGACGACGGGTGAGCAAAAACTTGGTGAGGTAAAATAAGAGCGAAAACAGACGTTCAAAAACACAAACTGTTTACATAAGGAACCTAAGAACCCTCCTGATTGGCAATCGAGGACAGGTGAGCCTCCTAATTGCCAGCCAGGAACAGGTGAGGAGAACAGTGCTCAGAGCAGTGATAGTGTCACAACCTGACATGCCAAAGTAAGTGGATAAAGAAAATAAGAGCGCTGGACAGGAAGTACAACTAAAACACGGGAATACAGGAAACAGGTCCAAAACAGTCATGACAATTATTTGTTATGGGCCCCCTAAAAATAGCACCATTTTAACATGTTAAATGCTTTTTAAAAAGGAAAACACACTTTTAGATGAGAAATATTGTATAAAAACAAGACAATGCAGTGGAGTACAATAACTACAGTAGTTTTATGAAGTAATGTAATAATAACGTACAGCATTTACCTTGGAGAGTGGACTTCTACGGTATCTCCTTCACGCTGCTTCTTTGTCAAACACACCATCAGCAGCTTCTCCATATATACATGGATAAAAAAATGTCTGCTGTTTAGATAATATTCTAACGTCCTTGGCTGGGGTGATAGACTCATTCTGCTTCAGTATGGTGCAGACTAACAGTGCTACGCTCAAATTGCCTCGGGCAAGTTAGCCAGCTACACACTTATGTTTTTGATTTTTCTTTTTCTGTCATTTATGAATATTATTTATCATTTCTCAGAACTGTCCTTCATACTCACTTTCATCCTTCCCATGGTTGGAAAAACAAAGTTATGTCGATCTCTACCTATAAGGTAATGCTAGCGGGTAAGACGGGACATTTTGGTTGAATAATACGGGGTTCACTGTGACATTCACTATGCCAACTAGCGGTGGGGAGGCCTGTAACACTGCGTTTGGCTCGCGTCTTAAAGCAAAAAATTAGCAGAGAGACTGATAACGCAGCTTAAAAAATTTCAAAGCTGGGGCACGTGTAAGCTAATGTCTATGTTGATGTCTGTCAGTGACATAAGTGGGTTCCACTGTAATGTGTCGTATAATATTGTTTTTTCAATCTCTTCATTGGAGCAAATTTAGTTTTTTACTTCTACTTTTTACTTACTGATTGTGTAGCTGTACATTGGTTTGAATGTGTCAGCCATAGAAATGAATTACTTGACTCAGAGAACAGATGTCCAATGTGAAGCCGCAGAACCATCAATGACTCAAGTCTGGAGTCTTGAATGACTCGTCTTCTTTACTTGGCTGTTTGCAATGCCATTGACGACAATACGTTCTGCAGTCAATAAATCTGCTTTAAATTTAAATTTATTTTGTGATTGTCGCGGGCTAAAATGGCTGCAAACCAACCTATAATTTCATGAACTTGTAATCAATGTTTTGAGTGTTACTTGTAACTTTAATCTCAAAGATCACATGATTTCAACAAAAATGGGAAAACAGATACTGTATAAATGTTTCACTCGTTTTGTACCACACAGACTAAAAGTACACACTAGATGGCAGTAACAGCACATACTCAAAGCACATTGTCAAATTACTGTACTGTTAAAAACTTAGGTTTTCGCTAAAAGGCTCGGCTCAAGCGTTTGAAAGCTCATGGAGTCCTTTCTTGCTGTATGTCAACTCTCTTGATTTATGCCCGGACGCAGATGAGGAATAATCTACCTTTTATTTATTATTTTTATTTTATTTTATTTTATTTTATTTTATTTTATTTTATTTTATTTTATTTTATTTTAATTTAATTTAATTTAATTTAATTTAATTTAATTTAATTTAATTTAATTTAATTTAATTTAATTTTAATTTAATTTGTTTCCCTTTCTCTCCTTTCAGCCTGTTTGTCTGTCTCTGGCCTTGTACGTGTGTGTGTGTGTGTGTGTGTGTGTGTGTGTGTGTGTGTGTGTGTGTGTGTGTGTGTGTGTGTGTGTGTGTGTGTGTGTGTGTGTGTGTGTGTGTGTGTGTGTGTGTGTGTGTGTGTGTGTGTGTGTGTGTGTGTGTGTGTGAGAATGTGTCTGTCTTTGTCGTCTTACTTGTTATATGATTGTGCCATATGTCCCTTGTTGGTGTGACCTGAGTGGGGTGGGAGGGTGGGTGGGGATTTGGGTTTTAAGGGAAAGGGTGTGAATAATTTTCTGACTTTAAAATTGTACTGTTTCGACTTGCACTTTTTTCTGTCTATTTGAAAATGCCAATAAAAAAAGTTGGATTAAATTACTGTACTGTTTTGATTCATTATACCAATAACAATGATAATTACAATTATAGAACGAAACACTACCTAGAACTTCCTTATTGTCTGCTATCTGCTCTGTTGTCCACAAGTTGCAGACATTTTCAGTGTATGCTTTCGGTTTAAAAGTATTTTTCCAATTTAATCATTTATTCATGATCCAAAACATTTACCCCCGCATGTTAAGAACATTTGTGAACTGTTGAGAGCAATCTATAGAGCTAATTTTTGTTTAAATGAGAGATGACGACCGATTATCGTCATACTCCAACATATATGTCATGTACATGCTGCTTCTTTGCTAGGTCAGAATTTCAAATGAAAATGTGTTCTTACCCTGGATAAATAAATGTTAAATATATAAATACATGTAAAACAGGTAGTAAATCTTTATATACTACATTAAGAAAGCCTAACACTGTAGACAAGAACAGGAAGTCGGTCAGAGCTACGCGGGAGAACGACAATTGTGTTGTCTGATCAATAAAGTGTTGATACATTGTTACATGATGTTTGTCCTTCTTAGTCGACACAAAAACATTTGTTTTGATTAGACAGTAACACGAAGGTCCGGGGATGTTTCTGTGTGGAGTTTGCATGTTCTCCCTGAGACTGCGTGGGTTCCCTCCGGGTACCCCGGCTTCCTCCCACCTCCAAAGACATGCACCTGGGGATAGGTTGATTGGCAACATTAAATGGTCCCTAGTGTGTGAATGTGAGTGTGAATGTTGTCTGTCTATCTGTGTTGGCCCTGTGATGAGGTGGCGACTTGTCCAGGGTATACCCCGCCTTCAGTCCGAATGCAGCTGAGATAGGCTCCAGCAACCCCTGCGACCCTGAAAGGGACAAGCGGTAGAAAATGGATGGATGGATGGAGGCTGATTGGCCAAAATGAGCGGGGAAGTTGTGGACAGTTGCGGAAGTTGCACTTGACAAAGTTGTGAGAATGTGATTAATTCACGGGGATCGGTTAAATATGAGTGAATTGGCGTGATGGCGACATCGAAAATTTGTTGGTTACCTTTTAAGATCATAAGTCCGAAAGCACTTACCATGAAAACATTTAAACATGCACAGTTCATTAAAACAATCAGTATGGCCGATCTCACTCATGAACATAGGCACCGAGCAGCCACATGGAATTGATGGCAACTTTCAATCTTTAAAATCATTTTTGAAAAATCTGACTTGTAGTTAATTTTGTGGCGAGTTTGGTCCGTTTTACAAAATATTAAAGCCACAAATCATATGGGATATTAACTTCGAACGTCTGTTTTTTTTTAAATCAGCGGTGATCACTCAATCAATCAATCAATCAATGTTTATTTATATAGCCCTAAATCAAAAGTGTCTCAAAGGGCTGCACAAGCCGCAATGACATCCTCGGTTCAGATTCCACATCAGGGCAAGGAAAAAGTCAACCCAGTGGGATGACATTGTGGACATTGTGGACATGATGGACATTGTGAACGAACGAGTAGAACTGTCCTCCTGTTGGTGGGTCCTTCAGGAGAATGCCTGTGCGCGGAATCTTTTAAAGTGGGGAGAATGGTGCGCAGACACACACACCGAGCACCCACTGGCAGAAATGTAGATCGGCGCCTATGCTCATGAATGATCGGAATTGGTAGCATAAAACCCTGATTCGAACAACTATAAAAAGCACACGTCATGTAACTGTAATTAAGTAATAAAGTTAAGTTTTTAACACTACTATTCATACTTAAGGCTATGTTATGAAGTAGCTGAGTGGAAGTGGCTGGTCGTCTACTGCGCTCAGCCTGGATTTAGTTTTTGTTGATTTTGTCCTACTGAACTAAACAGTTTGAGTCTCTGCTGGTGTATAATTGCCAAGCACTGTTGGAATTTTGACCTCCTGTCAAAAATAACTTCATTTGATCATGGAGGTCCAAAAAGCTTGCCCCCGCTACATCCCAACTCAGCTTGTCCAAGTTCCAGCCCAAAGCTTTTGGCATGTAAAGCAGAGGGTGTTCCTGACGTGCTCTTTCAGTGCTACCCGGACGGGAAATGGATTAAGTGGTTGCCTCGTTGCTTTCTGGCCCTCCATGAAACCATTGTGCTGCCCTGTACCTGTGATCGGCCCCGATGAGAAACCCTGGACTCGGCGCACCTGCTCAGCCTGGTGGGGTGAATCCTTCAAACTTGAAGCCGCTGTGCTGGGATCCCCAGTCCGCTGGCACGCCGGTCTCATCTCCTGCCAGAATTGGCCTGGTCAACGTCAGATCAGTGGCGAACAAAATGTTCCCCTCAGAGATTTCCTATGCATAACAAAGACGTGCCTCGGTGCCGGTGAGTCGAACTTCTTAGCTCTTGTTAGTTTAACTCTCCTCGTACCTCAGGCCGTGGAAGAGGAATGACGACGCTTGATAAAATGACTATAAATGTAAGCAATGCTTTCCTTCGTCACTTTACGCCAGAGATGACTTTATTTGAGGGGTGTCACTCTGACTTGGTGCTGAGCGCTGTCATTTCAATCAATCAATCATTTACCGCCCACCTCAAAACAATAAGAACTTCATAAATTACTTTTCGGACTTTTTAGCAGGAATTATGCCCTATCTATGTGTGCTGTCCAGATAAGCCACTGGTAAAGGATTTTTTAAGCCTTATTGACTCTTTTAGTCTGATACAGTTTGTGTGTGGCCCCACACAAGAACGTGGTCACACGCCTGATCTTGTCCTCTCCTATGGTGTTTCACTTGGACATTGTGACATGTGCTTTCAGATCATATGCCTGTGATATTTGATGCCAGTTTTTATCGCTTGTCAGCTATAGTGCGCGCTCATGCACATCACTGTCTTTTTGTACTGCTTTTAACCAGGTTTTCTTAACCCTCTGACTCTGTTTTTCCTGAAACTCCTCCTGTCAGACAGCCTTGGACTCTGTGGCTCCTTTAACAATAAAAGAGGCTAAAATTAAATCAGAACCCTGGTTCAATGATAGAACCTGTGCTGTCAGACGCGAGTGCCGCAAAGCTGAACGCAGTTAGACGAAAAAAAAGCTCCAGGTGTCACTCTAGATCAGGGGTGTCAAACTCATTTTAGATGGGGGGCCACATGGAGAAAAATCTACTCCCAAGTGGGCCGGACTGGCAAAATCACGGCACAATAACTTAAAAATAAAGACAACTTCAGATTGTTTTCTTTGTTTAAAAATAGAACAAGCACATTCTGAAAATGTACAAATCATAATGTTTTTTGTTGTTGTTTTTTTTACAATTACATGTTGCGGCTAATGGTATTCTATCTTTATTTGTCGTTATTTATATTTTCTGAATAAATTATGTGATAATGTTCATCAATGTTCATCAACTCATTGGTGTTCATTTTCAATCTATCAAGATTAAAAAAAAATATCAAATTCAAATTACAGGATGTTATTTATGTAGTTTGATCATTTTCCTCGACTGATGTACTAACATGTGGTTTATTTTGTACATATGTAACATCATCTACAAAGATACAAATAATTGCTATTGCGACATCCAGTGGAGACATTTAGAACAGCTGTTTCTTTCATTCCAAAATTTCAGGTTAATTTTATATACCTAGCAAACTCATCCCGCGGGCCGGATAAAACCTGTTCGCGGGCCTGATCCGGCCCTCGGGCCGTTCGTTTGACACCCCTGCTCTAGATTTTAAAGGAGTGTTGGCATCAATATCAGAGCACAGTAAAAGAGGCAAAAAGAGAACATTTGGCAAACATTATTTCCTCAGATAGTTTTAACCTTTGTGTTTTATATAATACTAATGATGCTGTTTTTAAAGGGGAACTGCAATTTTTATTTTTTATTTTACCCATCTTTTACACTCATTGTGAAAGACAAGACGACTGTCAGATACAAATAGGGCAACAAGAGAAGTATCCCACACTTCTCTTTTGTAAAGTAAATCTGTACAGCAAATATGGGCATCTACATCAACAATTTGCCTGAGTAGCACGCGATCAACGTCCTGACTCCTTTTTGACCCTCGGCCCGTTCTGTAGCTTGAGTAAATGTAATGGCGTGCGGGTTACAGTGGAGCCACAGGCGCAGAAAATAGCAAGCAGAAATGTACATAGAGAGGGGGACATTATTGAAGTCTCCGGTCCAAAGCCATGACAAGTCGTTCTAAAGACAAGACAAGACAATTTTATCTTCAATCGCCGTGAGACGACATCATTGGAACGAACGCGTTCTGGGACCTTTGCCGCTTGTAGAGAGGAGGAGCTTCACGTCCGTCTTTAAGTTACAGTTGAGTGCATTAATAACATAAAATTTAGATTGTTACTCAAACTGTGCAGCTGGGAAAGGCTCCAGCACCCGCCGTGACCCCGAAAGGAACAAGCGGTAGAAAATGGATGGATGGATGTATTAAACACTCGGTAGCAAGGAAGTCTAAAGTGACTTTAATTGGAGACTTTCGTCAAAATATGTCAAGTCTTTTCTCATACCAATAACACACGTCTGGCTTCACAATAATAGCACTATGTTTTACATCCGGTCTAACTACAAAACAAAATAGAAAATGGTCGTACATTACGATCATGCTTTGTCAAAGAGGTTTTGTAATGTTACTCTGTGATATTTCTACTTAAATAAATGTTTTCTGGCAGATTAAAAAAAGGCTATTGTGATAGCGGGGGCGATATTAAGGAGAAAAGACTGTCTTTGTACAAGTCAGCCTTTTATTTATGTTCACAAATAGCATTGGTAAACATTGGTAAATGGGTCGTACTTGTATAGCGCTTTTCTACCTTTTTAAGGAACTCAAAGCGCTTTGACACTATTGTCCACATTCACCCACTCACACACACACACACACTGATGGCGGGAGCTGCCATGCACGGCGCTAACCAGGCCCATCAGGAGCAAGGGTGAAGTGTCTTGCTCAAGGACACAATGGACGTGACTAGGATGGTAGAAGGTGGGGATTGAACCAGTAACCCTCAGATTGCTGGCACGGCCACTCTCCCAACTTCGCCACGCCGTCCCGTACTGAGACTCGGTTTATAACTGCAGGCATGCCTGCCACTGCCCTCTGCAGCCCACATCGGGTAATTACAGTTCACTACACAATATTACCATCTACTGTATATTCTTTTATAAGCTGTTCTGATTGACAGTCCGCAATTACAGGCTGAATATCACATTTTAATTATAAATAAAGAAGGTTAAAAAATTGTCATGCAGCAAAACAAATTTGATTAACTTGTACAACATGTAATGTACAGAATATCAGGAGCATTTATTCAGATACAAATATCAAATGTTACATTACCAAACATCTTTGACAATCAAAGCACAATTGTAGCAATTCACATTTTGTGTTATTAATGCGTGAAACTGGTATCTAAACATGGTGTAGCTCCTCCTCTGAATGCAAGTGCTCCTACAGCTGGAATACAAATTCTGTATTCCTACAAATTACAAAATTTGGCAAGACAACAACACACTGCAGGTACTTTTTTATTGCCTTTAAAAGCTTGTTTATGTCCTTTTTTGTTTAGCTGTTTAAAAATAAACATTTAATTAAAGCAAAGTAATTGTCCAATCATGGTATTAAAATTTGTAAATGATCTGTCTAGGCTACATTTACAAATGATGAAAAATGATATCTATCAGCGATTATCGCGATTAATTTTGAGTGAACTATGAACAAACTGTAATTAATTGCGATTAAATGTTTTTACCGTTTGACAGAATTATTACTGTATTTTCCGGACTGTAGAGCGCATATTAGCTGCACCCACTACATTTGAGAGAAAACAAATATTTTTTTATATATTAGCCCCGCTGGATTATAAGCCGCAGATACTGTATATACATCAGTGGAGGCTCCTCCATAGAGGTGGAGGAGGCCTGGCCTCCCCAATAATTTGAGAGAAGAGAGAGATTTAAAAAAAACAATAAATATATTTATTTTATTTATTTATTTTAACAAAAAACATATTTTTTATTTTTTATATTCATATTATTTTAGTTTTGTTCATAAATCTAAATGTTCCCATGGCTAAAACCCAATATTGCAATTGTAAAGCAACAGGCCAGATTTCCCTATCAGTTTGTATTAACCCTCCTATTGACCTCGATTTTTGCCTACACCATCGTTCCTCAGGGGTCACATAGACCCCAGAGATGTAAAGCTCTATAAGTTGTTGTGTGTGGGAGTAAGACACATGATCCAATTGACTTTTTTGTGCTCCCAAGTCTTCTGAACACAGAGCAGTCAACTCTGAGTCGATCTGACCATCATACACTGAATTATTGTTGTTTGAATACCGTTTGGTGTCAAATTTGACCGTTTTTTATTGATTTTTTGGCACACTACGCCCCCCCCCCCCCAGATAACCTCCCAGTGGTAAACCACTTATTTGTGCTCCTAGGTCCCCTGAACACAAAGAAACAAATTGTGAGTCAATCCAACCATCTTAGACCGAGTTATCGCAGTTTGAATACTGTTAGGCGGCCATCATTGAATGTGACCGAATTGTATTAATTGTATGGTGTTGTTGTTGTTGTTGTTTTTTGCCATTTAGATTGCACTTAGTCAGGCTTCTACCCTAAGACCAGCTATAGCTCTTAGGGTCATGGAAGCACGCAAACCCCCTGACCACGATAAGGTGGCAATCCTCCAGGGGGAAGTTTTTTATAACTTTTTTTTTTTTCTTTTTTTTTTTCTTTTTTTTTTTTTTCAACAACAACAAATATCTGACCGTTGGCCATTTGGAGTGTCCATTTGAAAATAACAATATTCGTCTCACTCTCCAAGAAAGGGTCAAGCACAAACCCTCTGACCAGGATAAGGTGGCAATCCTCAATGGGGGAAGTTTTTTTATTACTCTTTATATTTTGTATTTTTTTTTTTTTTTTTTTGTTTTTTTTCAACAACAACAAATATCTGACCATTGGCCGGCCATTTGGAGTGTCCATATTTGAAGAAAAAAATAACAAGACAGTAGGCTATTTACCAAAAATATTGTCTTATTTCAAAAAAACTAAAATACTGTAAAAGTCTGCCACTCCTATTTTTTCACAGACTGCAAAAAGTAGCCTAGAGTCTACCTCTCTCAAGAAATGTAAAACAAATGAAAAATGGCAATATTCATCCCCCACTCTCCAAGAAAGGGTAAAGCACTACTGGGCACATGATCCACAACGGATGTGCTCCTTGCAGATGTATTTGCCACATCCCCCACATGTATTAGTTGTCTTGTTATCGTTCCTAGTGGAACAGATCTGGCACCTGCCTCGTTTTTGCCCTCTGGCCACTGGAGGATTGGAGGTGTGTGCCTCCCTCTGAACATCCTCCACTATCACCACAGCAGCCGCTGAGGCTCTTGGTAGGACAACTCTTCGTGCAATTTGGGGTTGCACCAGCGCGTACCCCAGCTGTTCCAGGAACAGCCTCCTCCGGTACAGCTTTTCGCTGTTCCAGCCTTCACTGATCTCCCTCCAAAGCACAAAAGCGTTGTAGGCACTCACATCGATGATGTTGAAGAATACAACAAGGGGCCATCGTGCAGTCATGCGTCGGCAGCTGTACGTGCCTGTGACTTTATCCAGGTTGTCAACACCACCCTTTGTGGCATTGTAGTCCAACACCATTTGTGGCTTCTTGTCCTCCCTGGTGCTGAGCTGGGCATCCTTGTGCATCGTACTCATGAGCACAACGTTCTTCCCTTTCTTGGGGCAATACGAAACAGCTGTGGCGTTCTCAGTGAAGGCAAACACTGAGGATGTAGCCTGTCTGTTCTTGATTGCAACAAGCTCAGAGGGAAGCTCTGGCTTGTTCTTGCGGACTGTCCCCAGCATGGTGACTTTCCGCTTTGCGAGTTCTTCACCAAGGGCATAGGAGGTGAAGAAGTTGTCGCACGTTATATTGTGCCCCTCCAGTCCCTCAGCCATGTCCAGGACAACCCTCATGCCCTGATTTTTTTCAGGTGCTTCCCCAGGGGCTTTGCCGGTGTAGACCTGCATATTCCAGGCATAGCTCGACTGGGCATCACATGCTGCCCATATTTTAATGCCGTATTTGGCTGGTTTACTCGGGATGTACTGTCTAAATGGACAGCGGCCACGAAACGCCACCAGACATTCATCCACAGTCACATGGGGGCCTGGGTTGTAAAGCAATGGCAGTTGCTGAACCCACTTGTCCCATACATCCCGGATAGCTGCCAGCTTGTCATGTTCTCTCCGGCCCTGTCTTTTCTCTCTGTCATCGAACCGTAGGACACGAGACATAATATGGAATTTCTTCAGAGACATGGTGGCTGGGAAGATGGCCCTTCCAGTCTCTTTATTCCACAGGCTTTCTGCTGCCTCGCCTTTGGACTTGTACACGCCCCCCAAAATGAGCAACCCGATGTATGCCTGCAAGTCAATTGCATCGATCGGCTTCCAACTGTCCCCAAACACACGACTCCCCTCTAAATTGGTCATCAAGAGTACATGGTTCTCAATTGATGGTGTCATGAGGAGCTCAAATGCAGATTTTATGTCTTGGACACGGCTAATCGCATATCGGGTTGGGCCTGGAACCATTTTGATGACATTACCAGCGCTAAGTCTACCCTGCCGTTGACGTGGGGCAGGGGACCACGACAACTTTCCATTTTTGGACAGGAAAATGTCTGCTGGTGTTCCAGTGTTGACAGGAACTTCAGCATCAAGGGTCTCATCCTCATCAGAGGACGATGCCCCATAATCAGGGTCTTCCACAACATTGTCTTCGATTTCAGACACATTTTCCTCTATGTCTACCTCTTCACTAAAAACCTGATCCAAAACCTCCTGGACAGAGAACGTCTTGTGGTTTGGCATCATCAAACTCAAAACAAGAGAGAGAGAGAGAGAGAGTATATCACAAACAGCAGCAGAGAAATGGTTTAGAAGGCAAACTCGAAACAAGAGAGAGAGAGAGAGTATATCACAAACAGCAGCAGAGAAATGGTTTAGAAGGCAAACTCGAAACAAGAGAGAGAGAGAGAGAGTATATCACAAACAGCAGCAGAGACAGCAGCAGAGAAATGGTTTAGAAGGCTGCTATGCGAGTGCTTTTATATGTTTGCTCCTCCCCCCTCCCCTCCTCCTGTTCTCACACGGCGCGGGAACGGAATGTTTGAACTGTTCCGACATCCCGCCATTCCGACAGAGTATAAATTATAAATTTATTTTCAAGACCATTTATCTCAGTGGTTTCTGCATCAATTACTAATAAAGATCTACTCACTGCTTTTTTCTGTGTTCAGGGGACTTAGGAGCACAAATAAATGGTTTCCTACTGGGATGTTCGAGGTAGAAAAACGCTAAAATGGCCACCAAACGCTACTCAAACCACACTAGTTCAGCATGTAATAGTCAGATAAACTCACAGTGATTGTTCCATTTCATTTCTTGTGTGACACTTATATGGAAAACTGAGTTTATATGTATTTGTACGTTCAGAAATTACGAAAATCACTTTTGGTCACATTCAAGACCAAGCCTAACAGTATTCAAACTGCAATAACTCGGTCTATGATGGTTGGATTGACTCACTATTTGTTTCTTTGTGTTCAGGGGACTTAGGAGCACACATAAGTAATTTCCCACTGGGGGGTATTTGGTGGGGGGGGGTGCAATGTGCCGAAATATCTATGGAAAACTGTCAAAATGGCTGCCAAACGATATTAAACCAACAATAATTCAGTGTATGATGGTCAGATCAACTCACAATTGAATTCTCTGTGTTCAGATCACTTGGGAGCACAAAAAAGTCAATTGGATCATGTGTCTCACTCTAACACACAAAGACTTATAGTGCTTTCCAATCCTGGGGTCTATATGACCCCTGAGGAACGATGGCGTGGTCAAAATGTGTACAGAGAAATGAGAAACAATCATGCAGTTGATTTTATATTTTTCTGTGTCTCCCTGATGGATTAGGAAAAGTCATGAAATATTAGGAAGAAAAACTAATGACAACCATCTTTTTAGAGACTCTCAAAATGCCTTGGGGTCACATTGACCCCAAGGACAATAGGAGGCCTCCCCTAGGAAATTAGCTTCTCATAGAAGTCAATGTAATGCATGCTTTTTCATGCCAATATGTGATTGGCCAGATCACTGAAAATGGGTGGGCAACGGAGGCCTGGCCTCACCATGCATTGTGTCCAGGGCTGAAAGATTGACATTTTGTTCGTCCAATCACATGCTACTGGTTCATTTGGAATCAATCCTTTCCTTTCCTAATCAACACAGAAGCCATTTTGAGAATTCGCCAGCCACTTCAGTCAAACAAACACTCGCCATAGTGGCTACGAGTGTCCTATCAACTTGTGCTTTTCAGGAAATTTAGAGAACACCCCTGGCTATCATCCGTGAACTTTATAGCTCATATAGCCAAATACTTTTGCTTAAAACGCCCTCGGAAATCGGCGAGATTCTGGCGCAATTTGAGATCTGAAGCCAGCACCAACCTGTGGAGTGGAGTCCAGGAGAGAGCATGCCGCCCCTCAGCTAAACCAGATGTGAGTTGAACTAATTAGATGTCTCTACCAGTGTTACACCACTAGTTCTCAGTAGTAATAACACTCCATTTTGTCTGTGTTTCTCAGCAGATAAAGCCAACTGGAACCATATTTTTACATATTTTATATTAAATATATTGAATAAAACTACATATGATAAAGAATTTCTTTCTTGGTTTTGTTTAGATAACACTTTCTTTAAAAGAAAGTGTTATCTTATCTTTTTTATATGCTAAACTTGATTAAATTGGTGATTACATGTTGAAGCTGTAGAAGAATGAAAAATGTAAGCTAAACAAAATTGTTTTTAACTACATAATTAAAATTCCTGCCTTTTACACATGTTCACTTGGCGTTTATATAACATCCAAATGTCATTTCTCAGCTTAATTATCAGGCAGGCTCATAGACTTACAGCAATGTAATTTCTTCAGGAAGGCACAAGGCTAAGCTCTGCACAATGAATTGCATCAGCAAGAACTTTCTGACTGTAGCTTACACTCCAAATAGTATGCCTTTGGCCAGCACAAAGACAGATAAGAGAACAGGGAACATTCCATCGCGAGTGAAGTGAGCAAGTGGAAAAAAATGGCCTCCTCAATTCTGGAAGTCACCAGCCTCCACTGATATACATTGTGAAATGAGTTATTTACATACCTTAATTGTTTCCAAACGGTGTCTTTAACACAGCAGTAAAACGGCTGATCAAACTAAACAGAAGTCATCATCACAGAATCACTAGCTGCGGAAACTAGCTCTCCAATCAGCTAAACAGACTCAAAAACTCTACGGTGACGTTTTGGTGAATTTACTGAGGAATTTGTGAAACTGAAACAATACAATAAGAATGCCATTGTAACTTAATTCTACTAACACAAACACTCGTAAACGGGTTAGCATATTAGCCACTGCTAACAACGCTAACGCCATTACATTACGATAGAACGTACAAATATGCATGAAAATACACCTACAGACATCACACATGCGATGGTTAAGTAGGAATAAACCGTTTTAGTTTATACTGTAGTCTGCTTAGTCTGTAAAATTTACAAACATTGCCTGGTGTTATAAATGAAGAATCCATACCAGTAAAAACGCTGTGAGCGGCTTAGACGACTGAACGGCAGTCTACTTCCGGTTGCAAGCACTAAATAGAAGGACACTGCAGCACCTGCAGTGAGCAAATTCATCCAAAATATGGCACCATTGCACAAACAATAAAACACATTCTCAGTGTATTAATGTTTTTTTGTGAAAATGTTTTATTATGGCCGTCAGCGGAAAAAAAGCCATAAATTAGCTGCAGCGTCTTATAATTCGCAGGAGTCAAAGTGTAGGAAAAATTTAGCTGCTTATAGTCCAGAATTAATGGTACTTCTGTCTTGATTAAAATCTTTCATAAATGTAATTAATTACAAGGGAAAGTAATTCATGCGTTACTTTAAAAAAAACTTCAAATATCCGTCTTATGCAGTTGAGAGACGTTGCATATTGGAGCAGCGTGTGTGTGCCTTTAAAAGGCGGGGCCTGTTGACAAGTGACGTGTGACGTCAGCGACCAGACAGTGCAGCATTAGCTCAGTTGTCTGTGTTAGCTTAGCAGGGGCAGTTTGTCAGCAGTTCCAGCAGCTCTGTTGAATGTTTTCACTGGAGTGTGTTACTTCCTGTTAATAAAGAGATTAAATGTGCTTCCATAGCTGTCATATCTTCTAGTCCAAAAAGCGGGTATTGTTTGGATTGCGAGCTGAAGATTTTCACTTCAGTCATTCATTTGTTCCCTTGTAGTTATTAGTAGTGTGCATGTGTGGGTGTTTGTTGTCTGCGGTGTGTGATGCTGCCTCTTTCTATTTGATGACAAGTTTATTTTTGTGTTTAGTGTTGGTTGTTGCTTTAATCAGTAAAAAGATATTTCCTGCATTGAACTTGCTTTGCTTCTGACGTTGTCCTGTTTACATAATACCAGATCAAAAGTGGCATCCCATGTTGCACCAGAGCACTGATCATCATACATGGTACATGGTGTAGAGGATTTCACTATAGGATGCTGCTTTTCAGCGGGAGTTTGTTTGTTGTTATAGTCTTGTTCGCCTCGTACAAAGTTGTATTTCCCGCACTCCACTGGAGGCCTCGGTGTTAGATGCAGGAATAAGTACGTTGTGTGACTTTCCCATCTGCAGTCATTTCTGCCACGCCTGTTGCCGCAGTATTAG
Organism: Entelurus aequoreus; assembly: GCF_033978785.1. Taxonomy (NCBI): domain Eukaryota; kingdom Metazoa; phylum Chordata; class Actinopteri; order Syngnathiformes; family Syngnathidae; genus Entelurus; species Entelurus aequoreus. The sequence goes on along the minus strand of NC_084734.1, from coordinate 54,002,972 downwards.
CAACAATTTTCTTTGGAACAAACGCCTCGGTCTTGTTAGCGTTAGCATTAGCCATATTTTACTGGGTGTGCCGCAAAGAAAATAACTGGGACGACGGAAAATCCTGGGGCAAAAGTTGAACATGTCGATAACAGCGGTGTATCGCCTAGGCCTCGTTGCTGCTCTAGAATCTTCTGTTGCTCCCTTCACATGTTAAATTTCAAAGGGCTCAGTTTTAGGACCACTGCTGTTTTCCATGTATTTACTTCCCCTGGGTTCAATCCTAAGAAGGCATGGAATTTATTTTCACTGTCATGCCGATGACAGGCAAATGTATTTTCCATCGAAGAAAAAAAGCATACCTCCTCAATGCCGCCACTACTCGCTTGTCTTGATGGTATCAAGGCTTGGATGGCCCTATTTTTTTTAATTTCAATGATAAGAAAACTGAAGTAATGGTATTTGGACTTAGACCCCTTGTTTATGTACGTTAGGCCCACGGTCACCAACCTGGGCTTTCATATGGATCACACCTGGGCAATTATCTTGACTCGGGGGCCCATGTGTGTTTTATTGTGTATATATATATATATATATATATATATATATATATATATATATATATATATATATATATATATATATATATATACATACAGCATATTTACACACACTCACACACCCGCAACCCCAAAATGGACAAGCAGTAGAAAATTGCTAGATGGATATTAGCATTGATTGATTGATTGATTGAAGCTTTTATTAGTAGATTGCACACTGAAGTACATATTCCGTACAATTGACTACTAAATGGTAACACCCGAATAAGTTTTTCAACTTGTTTAAGTCGGGGTCCACTTAAATTGATTCATGATACAGTTATATACTATCAGATATATACTATCATCATAATACAGTCATCACACAAGATAATCATCAGAGTATATACATTGAATTATTTACATTAGTTACAATCCGGGGTGTGGGATGTGGAGGGGGGGGGGGGTAGGTTTGGTTGTTATCATCACTTCAGTCATCAACAATTGCATCATCAGAGAAATGGACATTGAAACAGTGTAGGTCTGACTTGGTAGGATATGTACAGCAATTAGTGGACAGAGAGAGAGAGAGAGAGAGAGATCAGAAAGCATAAGAAAAAGTATCTACATTTGATTATTTACAATCCGGGGAGGGTGTTAATTTAGGGTTGAAGTTGCCTGGAGGTGTACTTTTATTGCGGTTTTGAAGGAGGATAGAGATGCCCTTTCTTTTACACCTATTGGGAGCGCATTCCACATTCATGTGGCATAAAATGAGAATGAGTTAAGACCTTTGTTAGAGCGGAATCTGGGTTTAACGTGGTTAGTGGAGCTCCCCCTGGTGTTGTGGTTATGGCGGTCATTTACGTTAAAGGCCTACTGAAATTATTTTTTTTAAATTTAAATGGGGATAGCAGCTCCATTCTATGTGTCATACTTGATCATTTCGCGATATTGCCATATTTTTGCTGAAAGGATTTAGTAGAGAACAACGACGATAAAGATCGCAACTTTTGGTATCTGATAAAAAAAAGCCTTGCCCCTACCGGAAGTAGGGCTCCTCACATTTTCCTATTGTTTTCAATGCAGCTAGAGCGATTCGGACCGAGAAAGCGACGATTACCCCATTAATTTGAGCGAGGATGAAAGATTTGTGGATGAGGTACGTTAGAGTGAAGGACTAGAATGCAGTGCAAGACATATCTTTTTTCGCTCTGACCGTATCTTAGGTACAAGTTGGCTCACTGGATTCCACACTTTCTCCTTTTTCTATTGTGGATCACGGATTTGTATTTTAAACCACCTCGGATACTATATCCTCTTGAAAATGAGAGTCGAGAACGCGAAATAGACATTCACAGTGACTTTTATCTCCACGACAATACATCGGCGAAGCTCTTTAGCTACTGAGCTAACGTGATAGATAAACAAAATAAATAAATCCCTGACTGGAAGGATAGACAGAAAATCAACAATTCTATTAAACCCTGGACATGTAACTACACGGTTAATGCTTTCCAGCCTGGCGAAGGTTAACAATGCTGTTGCTAACGACGCCATTGAAGCTAACTTAGCAACCGGACCTCACAGAGCTATGCGAAAAACATTAGCTATCCACCTACGCCAGCCAGCCCTCATCTGCTCATCAACACCCGTGCTCACCTGCGTTCCAGCGATCGACGGTGCGCCGAAGGACTTCACCCGATCACAGATGCGGTCGGCGAGACGGAGGAAGTTAAGGTGAGTTCGGCGGCTAGCGCGTCTGCTATCCATCTCTGTCCTCCTGGCTGTGTTGCTGTAGTCCGCCGCTAATACACCGATCACACCTACAACTTTCTTCTTTGCAGTCTCCATTTTTCATTAAACAAATTGCAAAAGATTCACCAACACAGATGTCCAGAATACTGTGGAATTTTGAAATGAAAACAGAGCTTTTTTGTATTGTATTCAATGGGGTACCAATACTTCCGTATCAACCGTTTACGTCATGCGCATACGTCATCATATCTAGACGTTTTCAACCAGAAGTGTGGCGGGAAATTTAAAATTGCACTTTATAAGTTAACACGGCCGTATTGGCATGTGTTGTAATGTTAAGATTTCATCATTGATATATAAACTATCAGACTGCGCGGTCGGTAGTAGTGGGTTTCAGTAGGCCTTTAAGGAAGTAGTTTGACATGTACTTCGGTACCAGGGAGGTGTAGCGGATTTTATAGACTAGGCTCATTGCAAGTTGTTTAACTCTGTCCTCCACCCTGAGCCAGCCCACTTTGGAGAAGTGGGTAGGAGTTAGGTGGGATCTGGGGTGGAGGTCTAGAAGTAATCTGACTAGCTTGTTCTGGGATGTTTAGAGTTTAGATTTGAGGGTTTTGGAGGTGCTAGGGTACCAGGAGGTGCATGCGTAATCGAAAAAGGGTTGAACGAGAGTTCCCGCCAGAATCCTCATGGTGCTTTTGTTGACCAGAGAGGAGATTCTATAGAGAAATCTTGTTCGTTGGTTGACCTTTTTGATTAACTTGGTTGCCATTTTATCACAGGAAAGATTAGCCTCTAGAATGGAACCTAGGTAAGTGACCTCATCTTTCCTGGTGATAACAATGTCACCCACTTTTATAGTGAAGTCATTGACTTTGTTAAGGTTGATGTGGGACCCAAACAGGATGGATTCCGTTTTACCCAAGTGTATGGATAGCTTGTTGTCAGCGAGCCAGGTGCAAGTTCTACAGAGTTCAGCACTGAGGATTTTCTCCACCTGTGACTTGTCCTTGTCTGATACCAGCAGGGCCGAGTCATCCGCAAACAAGAACAATTCACAGTCGCATGCCGATGACAAGTCGTTTATGTATATTGGGAACAGTAAAGGCCCTAATATACTGCCTTGGGGGACTCCACAGCTTACTGAGAGGGGGGGGACACGATGCCGTTCACCTCTACCACCTGTTCCCTCCACTCCAAGTAAGATTGCATCCAGCTCCATGAGGTTTTGTCAAATCCGATTGCTCTGAGCTTATCCAACAGTATAGCGTGGTTAACGGTGTCAAAGGCCTTCTGAAGGTCCAGCATGACCATGCCGCAGTATTTGCCCGCGTCCACCTCATGTTTGATGTGGTCGGTCAGTGGAGTGGTTAGTTCTGAAGCCTAATTGGAATTTGCACATGAGTTTATTGGTGGCAAGGTAACTATCGACCTGTTCATAAACTATTTTTTCCATTACTTTCGAAATGGAACTGAGAATAGAAACAGGTCGGTAGTTGCCAGGTTCCAATTTGCTTCCTTTTTTAAAGAGGGGAGTTACTCTTGCTATCTTAAAATCTTTTGGTACTTGGCCTTGTGTAATTGAGAGGTTTGTTATGTGCGAGATGATTGGGGCAATGGTGGAGGCAGAGTCCCTGAGGAATCTGGAGGGGATATTGTCAAGGCCAGTGGCCTTGTTTGGGCGGAGCACGCTCAATTTTTTAAGCACCTCATCAGCTGAGACCATTTCTAATTGGATTTCATTTTTGCGGGCTTCGGTCCGGTTGAAAACAAAGACCATGGTAGTATGAAGGAGCCCCAAAATCCTGTGTATGCCGCGGGTCCAGACGCCGCGTCCTCGACCGTCAGGGACCGGGGGGAGGCCGCGTGGATGCCCGCCACACCGTCTCCACTGCAGACCGGGGTGTCGATGTCGACAGTCACCTCGTTGACCGCCGCCGCGCCGCTCGCCGCCGTGCCGTTCGCCGCCGTGCCGTTCGCCGCCGTGCCGTTCGCCGCCGTGCCGTTCGCCGCCGTGCCGTTCTCTGCCATGCCATTCGCCGCCGCGCCGCTGCCTTTGCCAATGTCTGGGTCATCCGCTGCCGCCGAGCCGCCGACTGTTTTGATGAACGGGGCGAAGTCCTCCGTCGAGCCGCCGATCGCTGTAGCCCAGGTGAGCTCGGGTTGTGATGAGCAGATAGGAGGTCCCGCAGCATTGCTAGGCTTCGCCAGGCAGGACAACATTAACCGTGTGGTTACAGGTCCAGGGTTAAGTTCAGTGTCTCCTGAGAGTAGAAGTAATAGTAGTATTGTTGATCTTCGGTCTATCCTTCCAGATGCAAAAATGTTTATTTTGTTTCAATCTGCAGTTAAGCATGAGGCTATCACGTTAGCTCCGAAGCTAAAGTGCTTCGCCGATGTATTGTCGATGAGATAAAAATCACTGTAATTGTCCATTTCGTGTTCATGACTCGTTCACGAGCATGATCATGACAATCCACATTTTGTATTACTAATGAGTGAATCTAGTATCTAAACATGGTGTAGCTCCTCCTTTGAATGCAAGTGCTCCTAAAGCAGAAATACAAATTCTGTATTCCTACAAAATACAAAATCTGGCAAGAACTGTTTAAAAAAGCATACATAATGTTTAAAACACATTTCATTCAAGCAAATTATTTGTCTGTTCATGGTGTTAAAACTTATTATCGGTCTAAGGTATACTTATTAATGATGAAAAATGATATCTATCAGCGATTAATCGCTACTAATTTTGAGTTTGACAGCCCTAATACATATATGTATATATACAGTATATATATATATATATATATACACACACACACACAGTATACACACACATACTATATACAGGTATATATACATATGGTATGATAACAGCAGGGTATTTCTGTGTAACAGAGGAGTGACTGAATGATGATTGTGCGACAATATTCACTGGTCTTATTCTTTTATTTTAGATTTTTAACATGACATTGAGTTTGTTTGTGCCTTATGTTTTTTGACACAATATTTTTGCCGTAAAAAGTGTCACACATTCTACTGTATGTGTGCTTGGTTCCTTTTTTTAAGGAACACTTTAAACATGTGTAGGTTGTTCAGCGTTAGTGAAAGAAATTCCTTAAAATGCCGTAGAAAAGGGTAAAAGTTAACACACAATACAAACATTCACAATATGAATTATGACAGACTACCTAAAAAAACTGAATGGAATTTTACAGCCTTTTCGCTGAATAAAAGAATAAATAATGTGGGATTTGTAATATTAACTATGAAAGATAAAACACTGAATATAAAGAACATATGAACGTCTCTTCTCTTTACTTCCCAGACGAATGTCTCGAGATCAATCTTTTACAATAAAGCAAAATGCAACACATATGCAACAAACACAGCGAAACGTGAACACAAAGGACAAGAACCACCCACAGATCCATATAATAATAATCCATATAGCATCACTTTTCTGCAGAACAGAACTTTGTTTTAAAAATCTGCTTCCGTGTCCCTCCCCGACATTCACGTCTCAGGCTGGCTGCAGTAAACAAACCCCGCCCACTCGGCTTCTTGCCTCCTCTGCTCGGAGCGGCTGTGCCGTAGATTACCATGATAACCTGTATATCATTCAAAAGCGCGGGTTCTTACCATTGGAATACTCTATAGTTCAAGACTTACGGCAATTTGAAAAAATGCGCTGCACATCGTAATGGCGGCTCCAGTTTTGATGGGAAAGGTTTAAAAAAAAGTATTTGGGGATGGCCTAGTTGAAAAGCTTAATGGGCCACATACGTAATTTGCCTAGGCCTGGTATAGATGTGATTTTAAATTGGACTGTCAGATTGGCGCAGTGGTGAAAGCCGTCTTTTTTTTACGTCCGCTGGCCAAGGTTAAAAAACTTCTCTGCAGGCAGCAGTTTGAAACAGTAATCCATGCCTTCATTATATCTCGGCTGGATTACTATAACTCTTTGTATTTTGAAATTAGTCAGACCTCCTTCTCACGTCTGCAGCTGGTACAAAATGCAGCCGTCCAACTTTTAACAAGCACAAGTACAAGAGAGCACATTACTCCTGTTTTAGCCTCACTTCACTGCCTTACCCCTCTGAGCTGATCCACCTATATGCCCCCACCCGGGCCCTCAGGTCAGCTGATCGTGTGCTCCTGGAGGTACCAAAATCAAAATACAAGCTCAGAGGGGACAGGGCCTTCTCGGTTGCGGGGCCCAAACTTTGGAACAATCTCCCTCTCCATGTGAGAGACAGGTCCCTTCATTGTCTACTTTTAAGACCCTTCTTTAAACTTATTTTTACTCACTGGCTTTTTAACCCAGCATGAGACTTTGAACTGTTTTTAACTTTTGAACTGCCTTTTATTGTTGTCAAGACAATTTTTGCATCTGATCTCTTGCATATATTTGACCTTTTTTCAATGATATGTTTTAGTCTGTTCTTTGCCTGTACTTTTCTGCTTTTGTATGTTTACTTGCTTGTGGTGTACAGCCCTTTCTTTTTCAACAGTGGTTGCTTTTAAAGGGCTTCATGAATAAAGTTGCTATGGTATGGTAAGTGTTAATTTTGTGTGTGTGTGCGCGTACATGGTAAAGGTTGGTTGGTCTGTTAGTGGTCACGCTCTGATTTGATTTAATGCCAAAATACTGGGCAACTTTCTGAAAAAGCCGCCACAAATTCCGTCATTTTAGACCGCGACAATCACAAAAAAAGCTAGCAAAATCCTGGAGGGACTAAATCATACTTGCCAACCTTGAGACCTCCAATATCGGGAGGTGGGGGGGGCGGGAGGGCGGCGTGGCCGGGGGGGCGTGGTTGGGGCGTGGCCAAGGGCGTGGTTAAGAGGAGAGTATATTTACAGCTAGAATTCACCAAATCAAGTACCGTAATTTCTGGACTATAAGCCGCACCTGACTATAAGCCGCACCAGCTAAATTTAGGGGAAAATACAGATTGCTCCATATATAAGCCGCACCCGACTATAAGCCGCAGGGTTTTGATGGGTAATTACCGTAGTATATAGGGGTTCCTGCTACCACGGAGGGGATTGTCGGGACAGAGATGACTGCAAAGCGTCCCATTTATTAACAATAAATCTTTCAATCAAACTTTCACATCTTTGACATGGCGAACAGCATTTGTGCAGAGTACAAATAATACAACGCTGCAAAGTAATACAAAGTGCTCGCCTGTACGTTATCAAAATAACCAGCCTACCGGTACATGAAAAGTCAGTCTTTAATCATTGTGTCATCGTCTTCCTCCTGCGTACTAAAACCACCGAAATCCTCTTCGTCGGTGTCGGAGAAGAACAGGCCGTAAATAAGCCGCACCCTTGTATAAGCCGCAGGGACCAGAACGAGGGGAAAAAGTAGCGGCTTATAGTCCGGAAATTACGGTATTTCATATATATATATATATATATATATATATATATATATATATATATATATATATATATATATATATATATATATATATATATATATATATATATACATACATATATATATATATATATATATATATATATATATATATATATATACATACATATACATACATATATATATATATATATATATATATATATATATATATATATATATATATATATATATATATATATATATATATATATATATATATATATATATATATGTATGAAATACTTGACTTTCAGTGAATTCTAGCTATATATATATTTTATTTTTATTTTATTATACATATAAATAAAAGACATACTTGAATTTCAGTGTTCTGCACAGGCTATCCGGTAGGTGGCAGTATTGTCCTGTTTAAGAGTGTCACAACATTGCTGTTTACAGCAGACGAGCTGCTTTACAGTAGACTAAACGTGACTGCTGTTGTTGTGTGTTGTTACCGCGCTGGGAGGACGTTAATGAAACTGCCTAACAATAAACCCACATAAGAAACCAAGAACTCTCTCTGCTTGTTGTGCACTCTACTCTCTAAAAGCCATAGATGTTATGACGTCATTGGGCAGGCAAGCTGCTGGGAAAGCGGACGTGAGAACGGCTGTCCCCACTCAGGTCCACATTGAGCTGGAGGGGGCGTGGCCTCCGGCTTCGGCTGAATACCGGGAGTTTGTCGGGAGAAGGGAGGTTGTCGGGAGAGGCGCTGAATACCGGGATTCTCCCGCTAAAAACGGGAGGGTTGGCAAGTATGGACTAAATAGAGACGCTGTTGTAGTTCTAATGCATGCTAGTTCTGCACTTTAGTATAAAATGGATGCTCATAAGTTCACAACTTTTTAGGAGCACTTTAGAGGGTGGTGGCAAGTTTACACCACTTTAGCTATGACCACAACAATAAACGTTTTGTTCGATTATTACCACACAGGCAGTTTTGAGCAAAAGCGAGCATTATTATCTTTATAAAAGCAGGAGTTTTAGTACATCCTTTATACTGTAGCTCATTAGAATGTGAAGGTGGCCATTATGCTGCGGCTGGTGAATATAAATTATTTACATTGTATAATTGAAGGGAATGGCGTTCTTCTAACATTATGTATGTGTAATGTGCGTGTGGACTGAGTGGGCGAGTGACTCACTGTAACGCACAGCTTTTTGTCATACATCTCTGTGGACCTCCAAACCTTGTGTGAAGCTTTACGTTCAATGAAGCAAGTGCTCTCTTCTCATTTCCCATAAAAGCCAACCTTAATATACATAAACAGACTCTCATAATGAATAATGAATAAACATGAGTCATTTAGAAACATTAGGAAAGCACGGAAGTGGAGAGTAAAAACGTACCAGAAGAAAGCAGGTGTTGACAGGAAGTGAACATCTTCAGACCGAGACATTAAGAGTGTGTCGTATAAGCTGGGTATTGTCACTCTCCAATGAAAACAATATAGTAGTTTGTTTATCAGCTAAAGAACAACACAGACACAAACTATTAGGATACATTATTTATCATTATTTAAGTTTGCATATGGGGAAAAATATGACATGGGTATAGGGGGCTCATCATGAGATCTAAAGATCTAAAACTTCTACGATATACACAAAAGACCTATTCCTCTCAAATATTGATCACAAATCTGTCTAAATCTGTGTTAGTAAACACGTCTTCCTTGCCAAAATAATCCATCCCACCTCACAGGTGTTGCACATCAAGATGCTGATTAAACAGCATAATTAATGCACAGGTGTGCCTTCGGCTGTCCACGATAAAAGGCCACTCTGAAATGTGCAGTTTCTCTTTATTGGGGGTCTGGGGGGTGTCAGAAAAGCAGTCAGTATCTGGTGTGACCACCATTTGTCTCACGCAGTGCAGCACATCTTTGTTTTTTTGATTGAAACTTTTATTAGTAGATTGCACAGTTCAGTACATATTCCGTACAATTGACCACTAAATGGTAACACCCGAATAAGTTTCTCAACTTGTTTGAGTTGGGGTCCACGTAAATCAATTCATGGTATTTTCATCTCCTTCGCATAGAGTTGATCAGGTTGTTGATGTTGCCTGTGGAATGTTGGTCCACTCCTCTTCAGTGGCTGTGCCAAGTTGCTGGATATTGGCAGGAACTGGAACATGCTGTCGTATACGCCGATCCACAGCATCCCAAACATGCTGAATGGGTGACATGTCCAGTGAGTATGCTGGCCATGCAAGAACTGGGATGTTTTCAGCTTCCAGGAATTGTGTACAGATCCTTGCAACACGGGGCCGTGCATTGTCTTGCTGCAACATGAGGTGATGGTTTCGGGTGAATGGCACAACAATGGGCCTCAGGATCTCATCACGGTATCTCTGTGCATTCAAAATGCCATCAATAAAATGCATGTGCGTTTGTTGTCCATAACAAATGCCTGCCCATACCATAACCTCACCCCCACCATGGGCCACTCCATTCACAACGCTGACATCAGCAAACCGCTCTCCCACACGACGCCACAGACGCTGTCTGCCACCTGCCCTGAACAGTGAAAACCGGACTTCATCCATGAAGAGAACATCTCTCCAACGTGCCAGACGCCATCAAATGTGAGTATTTGCCCACTGAAGTTGGTTACGACGACGAACTACAGTCGGGTAGAGACCCCGATGAGGACGACGAACATGCAGATGATTTTCCTTGAGACTGTTTCTCACAGTTTGTGCAGAAAATCTTTGGGTACGCAAACCAATTGTTGCAGCAGCTGTCCGGGTGGCTGGTCTCAGATGATCATGGAGGTGCATCTTCTGGATATGGAGGTACTCGGCAGGTGTGGTTACACATGGTCTGCAGTTGTGAGGCCGGTTAGATATACAGCTGAATTCTCTGAAACACCTTAGGAGACGGCTTATGGTACAGAAATGAACATTCAATTCACGGATAACAGCTTCGGTGGACAATAATGCAGTCAGCATGCCAACTGAACGCCCCCTTAAAACATTGTGCTGTGTGATAAATCTGCAGCCTACAGCATACCAGTGCAATAATCATGCTGTTTGACCAGCATCTTGATATGCCACACCTGTGAGGTGGGATGGATTATCTTGGCAAAGAAGAAATGTTCACTAACACAGATTTGTGAACAATATTTGAGAGGAATAGGTATTTTGTGTATATAGTAAAAGTTTTACATCTTTGAATTCAACTCGTGCAAAATGGGAGCAAAAAAAGAAAGTGTTGCGATAATAGAAGTGCAAAAACCAAAGACACAGAGGTGTGACAGGGACTATATACAACTTACAAGTTGAATTGGTTTCAAAACACTAAAATCAACATTGTGCATTTAGATACATTTAAATCAATATAATTCCTGCTCACCCCCTCCTCTAAACAGCACAATTTTAAGAAATACTTTAAGAAAAACAATACAATAATAGTACAACTACAGTGGTTTTATGAAGTAATGTAAATGGTAAATGGGTTGTACTTGTATAGCGCTTTTCTACCTTTTTAAGGAACTCAAAGCGCTTTGACACTATTTCCACATTCACCCATTCACACACACACACACACTGATGGCGGGAGCTGCCATGCACAGCGCTAACCAGGCCCATCAGGAGCAAGGGTGAAGTGTCTTGCTCAAGGACACAACTGACGTGACTAGGATGGTAGAAGGTGGGGATTGAACCAGTAAGCCTCAGATTGCTGGCACGGCCACTCTCCCAACTTCGCCACGCCGTCCCGTTGTAATAACAATGAAGAGCATTTACCTTAAAGAGCAGACTTCTGCAGGTGTCTCCTTCGAGCTGCTTCTTCTTCGTGTAGCAATAGGAACTGGTAATGTTGTTTACGTTGCACACAGTTGTCTTTAAGTGACGGACCAGAGGTCAGAATTGAACACACGCAACATGTATGTCTGTGTACCAAAGGTAATGCTCGATTGTCCAGTTTGTAAAGTCAGGAGACAGAATGAACTGAAACACGTTGGCCAGACCATGGACAGTTTTTCCATGTTTTCATATTAGGCTGGCTCCTCCCTTCTGTGTGATGTGGACTGATGGTGCTGCGCTCAGCCTACCTCGCTGTGTCGGGAACATGGTCAGTCACGTTCTTCTTCTTCTCTGCGCTCTCCTTCGCACTTGCTCTCTATGTCTAGTGGTTGGAGCGCAGGATTTTGTTGACCTCTGGCTGTGGGCTTTGCTGGACAGAAAAACCAGATCTTACAGGGTTCATTCTAACAGTCATGAAGGCTCCTGACTCAAGTCAATGCTTGCAACTGGAGTCCATTTATTAAAGTCAAATACAAATAGGGCAACAAGAGGAACATCCCACACTTCTCTTTTGTAAATCAAATCTGTGCAGCAGATGTGGACATCTACGTTTGTACATCAACAATATGATTTGCATGAGTGGCTGGACATGACTTATACATTTTTTTATATAATTGATTAAAAAATAGTAAGTAGAATAAATTATTATTTTTACACTACTGAATTTATTTAGCTCAAAATATTGTATGTAATAAAAGGGAATATGAGAATAATTAAAATATTTAATTGATCTCGTTACAACGCCATCCTGTGTTTTTGTCTGATTATAATTGTGATCCAAAATTATGATCTTCAAAATTGTACATATGATCACGGTGTAGCGCCGTCCCTGCTTTAGTCTGTACATTTAGGGTGTGAACTGGTTTCAAAGACACCTTGTGAATGAACAAAATGAAATGTCTCATTAAAATCCCAACGATTTCCAGTAACAATATGAACTAGGAGCATTTCATTAACATGACTAATAGTTGTGAAAAGTGTGTGATTGTTATGCTGATTAAAGCACTAGTAGGAAACATTACAATTAGGGAGATTTAGATTAACCTTTCCTTGGTTTGAAAAACTGAAAACCTGTGCAAAATGAGTGTTAAGAGAGTATTTTTTAATGTATTTTTCTATGTATACCTAGTGCAATGGTTTAGTGTGCAATATGTATTCATTATTAATTCTTACCCATTTTGTTTTACTTGTGTTACTGCTTGTAAAAATCTGCACTCTGACCACATCATGTTCCCATTGTGGGATCAATAAAAGTCTTTCTTTCATCTGAAGAATTTCAATTGTAAGGGACAATTATCTGAACTTTTCAGCAATAAAATATAATAAAAAACAATTGATCACAGCGGACACTTTAACAGTCTGCGAGGCGTTAGATCAGCAGGACATCATCTTTTCTGAGAAACTGGGATAAAAGAGCTTGCATCAAAGATGTGAGCTGAAGGTGGAGGAGCTCCAAGATGACGAGGAAGGAAAATGATTTGTAAGATGAGAGCAAAGAGGAAAACTAAAAAGTTATCTGAAAAAGTAAAATCCCTGAAAGTACAACTTGATGTGCGTGATTAGTGTCAAATAGACATGGAAAGAAACTGTTTTTGGATAAGTAACATTGAATACACTGATAAAAACACAATAATACCGGGCGCGAGCAGCTACACAACAGCTAAACACACAAAAGCTAAACATATGTAGTAAATGTTGTTATTTTAATCCACTGAATTTGTCAACATGGACAAGTATCAAATAATTATAGTTGTATATTACTTACGCAGACAAGCAGTAGAAAATGGATGGATGGACAAAGTCTCCAAGGTTGAAGCGTTATAGAAAGTATCTCGTAACATACGTGTCCGCATCATTTAACTTATTGCGCCATTAATTATTATAACACACGGTGTTGCCAGAAAAACAATTACCACTCCATTTCAACTTAAAGACAGCATAAGTCTATTCCAGATGGTTAATAATAACAAGGTTTGTGTTTTTTATACCTACAATTTTGCTCTGTTTGACTCATTTCACTTGGTCAAACCTTTTGTAACATTCCACACTACAAAATAAAAGTATGTATTATTCTTGCTGATATCGTATCAAATCAGTTTTGGTATCGGTCAATACTCAAGGCTTCAATATCGGAATTGTATCAGAAGTGAAAAAGTTTTATCGGTTAACTTTTTGCACTACATTTTGTCTGGTGGCAGTGCGCCAAAGAAAAGCAACGCCACCACCACCACTACTACCACCATGGAAGTGAAAATGAACTTCGTAAAACGCGAGAGGGGAGTCACTTTTATTCTCAAGGAAGGATGAAGATGATATCCTTTAGCATGTTAAAGGATCTGCTCTAATGAAAGCAACAATAAAAACTAAGCAGCGTAGTGGTCTCATTGTTGAGATGGAACGATTGCTTGTGCTTTTTGAATGTTGTATCCCAGGAGTGGGGTGGTCCCGATACAACTTTATCACTTCCGATATGACACCGTTATTGGAGCTTTGACTATACTGATATCAATCTGGTACAACATCAGCAGGAATCATACTTGTATTATTTTGTAGTGTGCTCTGTTAGAAAAGGTTTGATCAAGTGAAATTAATAAAACAGAGGACAATTGTAGCTATTTAATATTAACAGTCTGGAATGGACATATGCTGTCTTTGAGTTGAAGTGGAATGGTAATTTTTTAAGCGACACTTAGTGTTCCCAATAATTCACAAAATTAAGGTCATGACACAGTAAGTTGAATAATGCGGACACGCTTGTTACTGGGTACTTTCTAACACGCTTCTGCCTTGGAGAACTTGTATGTGTAAGTAATATGTAACTATAATTATTGTATTCTTGTTTATATTGACAAATGTGCTGTTTTAGACTGCAATATTGTTCAATTAAAGGCCTACTGAAATGATTTTTTTTTATTTAAACGGGGATAGCAGATCCATTCTATGTGTCATACTTGATCATTTTGCGATATTGCCATATTTTTACTGAAAGGATTTAGTAGAGAACAACGATGATAAAGTTCACAACTTTTGGTCGCTGATTAAAAAAAAAGCCTTGCCCCTACCGGAAGTAGCGTGACGTCACAGGCTGGAGGGCTGCTCACATTTCCCTATTGTTTACACCAGCAGCGAGAGAGATTCGGACCGAGAAAACGACGATTACCCCATTAATTTGAGCGAGGATGAAAGATTCGTGGATGAGGAACGTGAGAGTGAAGGACTAGAATGCAGTGCAGGACGTATCTTTTTTCGCTCTGACCGTAACTTAGGTACAAGCTGGCTCATTAGATTCCACACTCTCTCCTTTTTCTATTGTGGATCACGGATTTGTATTTCAAACCACCTCAGATACTATATCCTCTTGAAAATGAGAGTCGAGAACGCGAAATGGACATTCACAGTGACTTTTATCTCCACGACAATACATCGGTGAAGCTCTTTAGCTACTGAGCTAACGTGATAGCATCGGGCTCAAATGCAGATAGAAACAAAATAAATAAACCCCTGACTGGAAGGATGGACAGAAGATCAACAATACAATTAAACCGTGGACATGTAAATACATGGTTAATAATTTCCAGCTTGGCGAAGCTTAAAAATGCTGTTGCTAACGACGCCATTGAAGCTAACTTAGCAACGGGACCTCACAGAGCTATGATAAAAACATTAGCGCTCCACCTACGCCAGCCAGCCCTCATCTGCTCATCAACACCCGTGCTCACCTGCGTTCCAGCGATCGACGGAAGGACGAAGGACTTCACCCGATCATCCGTGCGTTCGGCGGCTAGCGTCGGCTAGTGCGTCTGCTATCCAAGTCAAAGTCCTCCTGGTTGTGTTGCTACAGTCAGCCGCTAATACACCGATCCCACCTACAACTTTTTTATTTGCAGTCTTCATTGTTCATTAAACAAATTGAAAAACATTCACCAACACAGATGTCCAGAATACTGTGGAATTTTGAGATGAAAACAGAGCTTTTTTGTATTGGATGCAATGGTGTCCGAATACTTCTGTTTAACTAGTGACGTCACACGCATACGTCATCATACATAGACGTTTTTCAACCGGAAGTTTAGCGGGAAATTTAAAATTGCACTTTATAAGTTAACCCGGCCGTATTGGCATGTGTTGCAATGTTAAGATTTCATCATTGATATATAAACTATCAGACTGCGTGGTCGGTAGTAGTGGGTTTCAGTAGGCCTTTAAGGACACATATTATGTATGTCTAGCTATTGTGTGCTTAGCTGTTGTGTAGCTGCTAGCTACCTTGTTTACCTTTTGTAAATGACTTGACTAAAATACGAGAAATCTGCTAATTTTCATCATCTTCAAGTGCACAATTTATGGTGAGGATGATAAAGAAGCAAGTGAGTTTCCTTTGCGCTGGCTGAGATTATAACATGAATAAAAGGTCAGAAATGGTTTTATTACAGTTTAACTAAGTTCTTAACAGAACAAGGAAGTCAAAATAATTTCTACTTGAATGACGTCAATTGTCTGATCATGTCAAACATCACTTTTCAATGGGTTCCTTCGCGCTCTGTCCCCCTACTTTCATCTCGCTCTACCTTATTCCTTAGCCTGTGGTTGCCATGGTAACTGACATTAATTCATATGACCATCAATTTAGTGCTTGCCTTATTGCTTTTGCTTGTGTGGCCAAGTCTTTCCTAGGATGCTTCACCGGGAGGGGGGTCAAGTTTCTGTGTGAACTTTCCTCATTCGCTTCTTCAAAGGCACATATACAGGAAGTGTGACTATATTTGAGTTTATTTCAAACATGTATAAAGTTACGATAAGACACATTACTTATTTTACATATTTTCATTTCTCCCAACAACATGTCCGAAAAGGAGACATGGATTGGCTATTTCCATGACAACCCCATGGTGTTGTATAATTAAACCAAGACTCATTCTTCACTCGCTTTGGTTTTCTCCTTTGCTTCTCGCTGTTTCAAAGACGCCAGTTTGGACACGCTTCACATCTGCTAGAACGCGAGCGAAAGTTAGCCAGGTGCTAACCAAAAGGGACCAGGGGACCATCAGAATCAGAATCAGAAAAACTATTCTGATTCTGATTCAACATTCAGCAGTAAAAGCAATTAAACTAAGGCCTTGTTCACACTGAATGTCCATCACGATTGGTTTTGCCCATGTATGACCTGTATCAGATTTTTTCATGTCAATGGAAACAGTACAATTCTGAATGTTTCACATCCACAAGAGGCCTCTTTAGTATGTGGATATAAATCAGATATGTATCCAAAGGGGCTGCAGTTTGAAATATCAGGTCGCGTTCATTCGGTCAATACGTCTAATAACAATACAATAATAGCCATAAGCATTTTAATTCTTCGCCAAAATAGACAATTGCAAAATAAATAGTTGACAGATGAGCAGAAACAGGCAAAAATAATATGTTCAAGGACCAGTGTTCCAGCACTCCTGGCTAGGACTGCTCGCCCACACGTTCTTTGGAGCCGAGGAAGCCAAGTCGAAGCAAATGTCCGTGTCGTGACCTCATTTCCCAGTTTTGGTCGCTGGAGGTATAAGAATGGGTTTTTGTTTCTTGAATGACGCGCTTGACTCCTGAGTGAATTAGACCTGGGTTTGATTGTTTTACAATATAGGTTAACAAAATGAATTGATAAACAAGATGTAATGTATTGTAAAGTAAAGCGCGATGTTCAAGAGACAAAAACCCATTCTAACGGTGCGTTCCATTTGTACTGGGAAGTCGGAATTTCAACTGGAACGCCCCTCGAGGTCGGATTTCCGACTCAGAAAGTTGGCGCATTCTTACCACCGCCGAGTTTGTTTCAAAGATGGCTGCTCTGGATGTAAACTATGATATCGGCTTCTAAAATATCTGTTATTAGCACTTGTGATTAGTTTTTGTCACGGTAAATCAGCTATATATAATGTATTGTTGTACAGTAACGTCACTGTAGTGTAAATTACACTTATTTCATGTGGTCTACACTTTCTACATAGCTAGCGATAGCATCTGTTTTCTCTTCAATCACCGTGTTTGAAAGTGTCAAAAAGAGTGCATTTTTTCTTATAAGTTGTTTATATTCAGACAAGGCAAGCGCAAAAATAGCTTTCGTGGATGAAGCCAGTTTGATTTCCGACATCGTAACTGGAACGCTCAAAACTCGGGTGTGACGTCATTACCAGCTACGACTTCCAACTTCCCAGGTAAATGGAACACAGCACTATCCCTCCAGCGAGCCAAACTGGGAAAGGAGGTTGCTACACAAAGTAAACAAATAGTATGACATCTAGGGATGGGAACTGAAAACCTCTTCTTGTTTAGAACCGGTTCCAAGTGTGTCAATTCCTTGGAATCACTTGCCATTTTGTCTAGCAGTTTTCTTAATGGTTCTTCCGGGTGGGGATGACGTCATTACGCAACGTGCTTAGTAACGTCAGAAACATGGCACACTGAAGTTTGCCAACATTTTGCTAAAAAAGACAGCAACGGTACGACTTTTAATAATTTCAAGGTTGCTATTTCATCAAGAGGAGGACATACGAGAAATAGGCTGAAATATTTGAACATAAAGCATGCAATGAATGTCGTGTTTTTTGAACCGCACCAATCTCATCCCAAGTAGAGCAGTCATCTGATGTAAATACAACCGGTAGTAATACCGTCTATAATTTTAGTGATATTACCTGTTACATTGAAATGATTGCCTTCTCATTTAGATGAGCATGAGGAGACATATTCTAACTGGTTTAGAAGCGGGCGGTAATGGCTCCAGTTCACGTCTGCCGCTAGCTTTCACCGCAGCAGGTAAAAGTACCACTCGGCCAGGAACGACGAAAGTTTGTGGTCAAAAGCTTACAACAATTTGCCACATAGATGCTCCTTCAGTAGGTGTATGTTCAATTGTAGTTAGAAAAAAGTTGCATGTTTTCCTCCAACCACATTTTCACTCCATCTTTATATTATACATGTGGAACACATGAAACTAGAATATCGCGTAAAAGTCCATTCATGTCAGCAATTCAACTTCAAATATGAAACTAATATGATAACTATGTGATATTAACTCATTACATGCACAGTGCCATATGTCAAGCCTCTTTTGAATACAGCTTTGATGATCATGGCTTACAGTTTTTGTTATTTTTTAAACAGCACATTTTTGAGATTTTCACTTAAAGGTTTTCATAAGCTGTAAGCAATAAACATTATATCAAAATAAGGTTTGAAATATCTCATCACGTGGACATCGGGGGCGGTACCTCTGGATTGGCAGACCGGGGTGGTGGTTCCTCTCTTTAAAAAGGGGAACCAGAGGGTGTGTTCTAACTATCGGGGGATCACACTCCTCAGCCTTCCCGGTAAGGTCTATTCAGGTGTGCTGGAGAGGAGGCTACGCCGGATAGTCGAACCTCGGATTCAGGAGGAACAGTGTGGTTTTCGTCCTGGTCGTGGAACTGTGGACCAGCTCTATACTCTCGGCAGGGTCCTTGAGGGTGCATGGGAGTTTGCCCAACCAGTCTACATGTGTTTTGTGGACTTGGAGAAGGCATTCGACCGTGTCCCTCGGGAAGTCCTGTGGGGAGTGCTCAGAGAGTATGGGGTATCGGACTGCCTGATTGTGGCGGTCCGCTCCCTGTATGATCAGTGCCAGAGTTTGGTCCGCATTGCCGGCAGTAAGTCGGACACGTTTCCAGTGAGGGTTGGACTCCGCCAAGGCTGCCCTTTGTCACCGATTCTGTTCATAATTTTTATGGACAGAATTTCTAGGCGCAGTCAAGGCGTTGAGGGGATCTGGTTTGGTGGCTGCAGGATTAGGTCTCTGCTTTTTGAAGATGATGTGGTCCTGATGGCTTCATCTGGCCAGGATCTTCAGCTCTCACTGGATCGGTTCGCAGCTGAGTGTGAAGCGACTGGGATGAGAATCAGCACCTCAAAGTCCGAGTCCATGGTTCTCGCCCGGAAAAGGGTGGAGTGCCATTTCCGGGTTGCGGAGGAGACCCTGCCCCAAGTGGAGGAGTTCAAGTACCTTGGAGTCTTGTTCACGAGTGAGGGAAGAGTGGATCGTGAGATCGACAGGCGGATCGGTGCGGCGTCTTCAGTAATGCGGACGCTATATCGATCCGTTGTGGTGAAGAAGGAGCTGAGCCGGAAGGCAAAGCTCTCAATTTACCGGTCGATCTACATTCCCATCCTCACCTATGGTCATGAGCTTTGGGTTATGACCAAAAGGACAAGATCACGGGTACAAGCGGCCGAAATGAGTTTCCTCCGCCGGGTGGCGGGGCTCTCCCTTAGAGATAGGGTGAGAAGCTCTGCCATCCGGGGGGAGCTCAAAGTAAAGCCGCTGCTCCTCCACTTCGAGAGGAGCCAGATGAGGTGGTTCAGGCATCTGGTCAGGATGCCACCCGAACGCCTCCCTAGGGAGGTGTTTAAAGGCCTACCGAAATGAATTTTTTTTATTTAAACGGGAATAGCAGATCCATTCTATGTGTCATACTTGATCATTTCGCGATAATGCCATATTTTTGCTGAAAGGATTTAGTAGAGAAAATCGACGATAAAGTTCGCAACTTTTGCTCGCTGATAAAAAAAACCTTACCCCTACCGGAAGTAGCGTGACGTCACAAGCGGTAGTGCTGCTCACAATTCCCCGTTGTTTACAATGGAGCGAGAGATATTAGGAGCGAGAAAGTGACGATTACCCCTTTAATTTGAGCGAGGATGAAAGATTCGAGGATGAGGAACGTTAGAGTGACAGACTAGAATGCAGTTCAAGAGATATCTTTTTTCGCTCTGACCGAAACTTAGGTACAAGCTGGCTCATTGGAATCCACACTCTCTCCTTTTTCTATTGTGGATCACGGATTTGTATTTTAAACCACCTCGGATACTATATCCTCTTGAAAATGAGAGTCGAGAAGGCGAAATGGACATTCACAGTGACTTTTATCTCCACGACAATACATCGACGAAGCTCTTAGCATGAGCTAACGTGATAGCATCTGTCTCAAATGCAGATAGAAACAAAATAAATAAATCCCTGGCTGGAAGGATAGACAGAAGATCAACAATACTACTATCAGGAGACACCGAACCAAACACTGGACATGTAAATACACGGTTAATGTGTATTCGACGCCTGTCGAAGCCTAGTCATGCTGTTGCTAACGCCGCTAACTTAACAACGGGACCTCATCAGAGCTATGATAAAAACATTAGCGCTCCACCTACGCCAGCCAGCCCTCCTCCGCTCATCAACACCCGTGCTCACCTGCGTTCCAGCGATCGACGATGCGGTCGGCGGTCCGGAGACGTAGGAAGTCAAGGTGAGTTCGCCGCTAGCGCGTCTTCTATCCAACAAAGTCCTCCTTGTTGTGTTGCTACAGCCAGCCGCATACATCGATCCCACCAACAACGTTCTTCTTTGCAGCCTCCATTGTTCATTAAACAAATTGCAAAAGATTCACCAACACAGATGTCCAGAATACTGTGGAATTTTGTCGAAGAAAACAGAGCTGTTTGTATTGTGTCCAAAAGGGTCCAAACACTTCCGTGGACCTCGCGACGTCACGCGCATACGTCATCCTCCAAAGGCGTTTTGAACCGAAAGTTCCTCAGGAAATTTAAAATTGCACTTTATAAGTTAACCTGGCCGTATTGGCATGTGTTGCAATGTTAAGATTTCATCATTGATATATAAACTATCAGACTGCGTGGTCGGTAGTAGTGGGTTTCAGTAGGCCTTTAGGGCAAGTCCGATCGGTAGGAGGCCACGGGGAAGACCCAGGACACGTTGGGAAGACTATGTCTCCCGGCTGGTCTGGGAACGCCTCGGGATCCCCCGGGAGGAGCTGGACGAAGTGGCTGGGGAGAGGGAAGTCTGGGCTTCCCTGCTTAGGCTGCTGCCCCCGTGACCCGACCTCGGATAAGCGGAAGAAGATGGATGGATGGATGGATATCTCATGTTGCATGTTATGAGCCTACGTCATTATAGTAGTTCCACCTTGTGAATCTAAACAAACCTCTGCACGGTATATTGAATGGTATGTTTTCTCGGTAGGATCTTAAACATTTTAAAAGTGTTACGAAATGTTACAGTCTTGTTTAATTTCCACATTTTGTTTAATTCTACAGAATGTCTTTTAAAAATGTATTTTCAAATCTTTTTTTCTATGCTATGTGCCTTTTAAGACCTCACTGTTGTCTTTGTAAGCCCATGTTTAGACTATAAAAATGGGACCCATTACCTCCCTGCTTGGCACTCAGCATCAAGGGTTGGAATTGGGGGTTAAATCACCAAAAATGATTCCCGGGCGCGGCACCGCTACTGCTCACTGCTCCCCTCACCTCCCAGGGGGTGAACCAGGGGATGGGTCAAATGCAGAGGACAAATTTCCCCACACCTAGTGTGTGTGTGACAATCATTGGTACTTTAACTTTAACTTAATCCATCTTTTTATCTTTTTTTTTCCAAACAAGAATCATTAAGAGAACCGTTAAAGAACCAAATCGTGAAGCAAAATCGAAAGTGGAATTGAACCGGAAACATCTGATCAATTACCATCCCTAAACAGCACCCAAACATATGCTCTCCTCCGGTTCTCCTTCCTCTGTCTTCACTCACAGGTGTATGTGCGCTCCTTAATGCCCAATTATGCCGATGCCCACTTTTGCACACACCCACCTATACCCACTTGACTTACTCCTTCAACCCACACACAAAATGCTCCCCAATTCTCCTACAGTCCCACAAACTGCCAGAGCCAAAATGCTTGGGCTCTTCCTTCCTCATCTTCTACATGCAATAATTCTGCACAGAAAACGTCGACTTTGGTTGCACAAAATCCTTGAAATTGCCAAGGCTGATTGTAACAGGGTCAATTATGTAATGTAAATAATGTATTTTATAATGTTTTATTATTATTAAAATTACACAAAATGTGTAAGTTACATGTAAATACCTGAAGGTTGTTCGATGTTTTGTTAATGTGGAGCCATTGTCTCGTTGTCCCTCCTACTGCAATAATTGCTGTGACACCTGTCTCTATATATGCGTTGGACACGTCTTCCTACTTCCCTTTTGTCCACGATAACGGGAGAGGTAGGCGTCCATGCGACGACAGAAAAAGTGCATTTGTCTCCTTAAGAACTTAAGTTCACTTTCTTGTTCTGTATTATATTTGTGTAGGGGCTTGACGAAGGCAGAACAATTTTGACAATGTCTGTATTTTCTGTATTGTCAGTGTCACACCCCGCCTCGGGTGAAGGTAATGTAACAGTTGCAAACCAGACTTTCAAATCAAGGATGGCAAGGCACGCAGTTGGTAACAGATTACAAACATTTATTGAAATCCCAAAAAAAGTGTCAAAGGTGAACAATGACAGGAAAACAAAGCACCTACAATCTGTAATGGTAATAAACAGAGGCAATATTAGTATAGTATATTATATATAGTAAATGTATATTCTAAATACATTTCAAAGTTGCATGCGTTAAATAGGCCTATATAATTCATCAAAATAAGCATATTAAAAATAATTATAATTAATACATGTATTCATAATCAAAGGTCAATAATCAAATATGTCAAAGTAAAGAATTAAATAATCAAAACAGATTTAGCAAAATCAATTAGCATTCAACAAAACTAATTTGACCGGTTACAACACAACATCTCATCATCAGAATAATCACCTCAGTAGATGATGCATGGAGACCGACACTCCTGCTCAGGACAGAGAACCTCCTCTGGCAGTTACCTACAGCAGACTGTCAGAAAAACGGCATTTTCCAACTTAAATAGCCCATAGCTCCGCCCACTTGCTGGGACCAATTTGACAGGGGGAATGAAGAAAACAGTTATTTTGTAAATTACACCGTAAATAACCATCACATGTCTAAAAAGTATTCACATAGTACTTTTGCATGTGTAGAGCAGTCATTTTTGTACACAGTATATTCAGGCTTTAGACAACACAACTTTCAAATGTCCAGTGTCCTTCAGTGACACCCAGATTTTGAAGATCATGGTTCGACCCAAATTTGGCCTAATTAGTGTATGCAGGTGTGTTCACCTATATAAAGCCCTCAACCCCACCCTGACTCATTTAAGTCAACTGTTCAGAGCCATGGTGAGTGACAGGTAACAATTTGTTGAGCACATGCTTTTCACTAGCTAACAAGATTGAATGTTTGTATGTCCATGTTGAGCTTCCTAACAAATGTGCACGGTTTGTGAGGAAGTCTAAAGGTCAAACAGTGACAGTGTGGGGTCAAACTGTCACAGTCAGGTATGTTTTTATTTTTTACTGTGTTGTTCTATGTAACGCCCTTTCGTCCACGATAACGGGAGAGGGGCTCGACGACGGCAGAACAATTTTGACAACGTTATTTACTGTATTGTCAGTCAGTAAAGTGCAGCTGAGCAGCAACACATGGTGTCGGTCGTATCCAATTCTACACAACGCAGAGGAAAAGACCACCGGTTACATGAGGCCCACTAAAATTGGAGCCATGTTTACTTCCGTAAACTCTCCCTCTCCCCAATGAAAACCCCTGCTCTAGATCAAGGCATGAACACCACTCTACTGTATGGATGTCTATAAAAGGTGATATATGCACATACACCAACACGAGTTCCGTGGTCTGCATCCCGCACACACAACGTCATTATCCGTGCTCCACCGGCACGATGTCAGCCGTAGAAACCATGGTAACAAGCGGTGAGAGAGAGTGAGGCCGCTGAGATTCACAGCCTCTTGGCACCGACGCATCCTTAATGTCATTTAATGACGCCGTCTCTCTCCTGGAGTCAGCTTGTTGGTTCCCACACTTTTGCTGATGACTCACTGCAACTCACCAACACTTTACTGTCTGCCTCGTTAAATCATCCCGCCTGCAGGGGTTGAACGCGGACGTTTCCACCTTCCTTGTGCTTTGAACACCAATGATTTGCTGCCCTGCAACACGACTGCAAATAAGCAGCAGGAAATGAGGCACGCTTGTTCAATTGGAATAATGATCGTAATATTAATAATACTGCTGCTGCTGTGCGAGACACAAAGTTCACGCATGTCAAGCGGCCACAAAATAGTTTGGAGGACGGTCAACATTAAAGTGTGACAACTGTGACCTGGCCAACAAAATATGATAGAGCAACATGAGAGTATGAGGCAGTGAATACTCCAGTTTATTAATGGACCGGCAGTGCCATCTGCTGGCTGGAAGAAGTACTGCATTTGGAGATGAATAAACTATTATTTGGTCTCTCACCAACTTCGAAGGCTGTTGGGTTAAAGGCGGGTTACAGTTTAGTTGTTTGGATGATAGTTGTGTTGTCTTCCTTGCTAGAAGAACCACAAAGGCAGGACAAGCTTGACTGCATCTTATTTCACACACACAGCACAGCAACCTCTACACGTCTCCCAGGCTCTTTTTTATTTTTTCTCTCTAGCTCCTCCCCCGTTCGTTCTCTATTCGGGCACATAGAAACAACAGGTAGGACACAAAAATGCGGGACCATATAACAGTGGTCCCCAACCACTGGGCCACGGCCCTTCGATTGGTACCGGCAGGGGCGCCGCTAGGGATTTTGGGCCCCATGAAAATAATCTTTACAGGGCCCCCTGTATTATAATTTCATCATCATTAGGGGCCTCTCTGGGCCCCCCTCCATCATGGGCCCCTAGAATCCGTCTCCTTTACCCCCCCTTTTCGGCGCCACACAAGAAAAAAAAATCTTTAATAATTAAAAAAAAAAATTAAATCAACATAAAAAACACAATATATATTTACAATTAGCGCACCATAGAGATGCGCAGTTTGCGGACACAACCGCGGAGTCCGCGGATAATCCGCGGGTCGGGCAGATGCATGACGAAAAAAATAGATTTTAAATAGATTCGGGCGGGTGGCGGTTGAACCAATTTGGAAATATATATACATAGTTAAATGTTACCCACATACGAAAAACGAGCAGCACTCTTTGAAACAGGCAATTATTCATCAGGCACTGCTGCAGCTGTCGCGCCAAATTTCTTCCCCCTTACAAAAACTATTTACACTCATTCACCCTCATTCGCACAAAAGGGTTGTTTCTTTCTGTTATTAATATTTCTGGTTCCTACATTATATATCAATATATATCAATACAGTCTGCAGGGGTACAGTTCGTAAGCACGCATGATTGTATTTTTTTATGCCAAAAAAAAACAAAACAAAAAAATAATAATAATCCAATACCCCCTCCCCCCGGTCCGTGGGATTAATTTTCAAGCGTTGACCGGTCCGCCGTTACAAAAAGGTTGGGGACCACTGCCGTATAAGATTAAAAAAATTACAATACAACAAATGTGTTACTTGAAAGTAACAGTAATGTGACCCAATAATATGTAAAAAAAAAAGAATTGCTGCCTAACATAAATTACTTTCCATACATAAATAAGAATAACATACCAAATGTGACAGTTTTATTAATATTCATGCATTTTCTATAGCGCATAGCCTCAATATAGTCATGAGTTGCCTATCTGTTTTATCCAGTGCTTTCATGCTCTTATTTCTATTTTTATCTATGTTTCTGTTTTATCTAGTGTTTATCTAGTGTGTCATGATTTTATTTCAATTTTAATTTTTTATTATATATTCTTACTTTCTATTTTTATTTTTATACTTTGTAGCACTATGAGATTTTAACAAATAAAAAGTGTGTTACAAATGCAATTCATTATTATTAGGGATGTCCGATAATGACTTTTTGCCGATATCTGATATTGTCCAACTCTTTAATTACCGATACAGATATCAACCGATACTGATATACAGTATACAGTCGTGGAATTAACACATTATTATGCCTAATTTGGACAACCAGGTATGATGAAGATAAGGTCCTTTTTTTTAAAAACTAATTAAATTAAATTAAATAAATAAATTAAAAACATTTTCTTGAATAAAAAAGAAAGTAAAACAATACAAAAACAGTTACATAGAAACTAGTAATTAATGAAAATGAGTAAAATTAACTGTTAAAGGTTAGTACTATTAGTGGACCAGCAGCACGCACAATCATGTGTGCTTACGGACTGTATCCCTTGCAGACTGTATTGATATATATTGATATATAATGTAGGAACCAGAATATTAATAACAGAAAGAAACAACCATTTTGTGTGAATGAGTGTGAATGAGTGTAAATGGGGGAGGGAGGTTTTTTGGGTTGGTGCACTAATTGTAAGTGTATCTTGTGTTTTTATGTTGATTTAATCAAAAAAAAAAAAAAAAAAAAAATTTAATAAAACTATACCGATAATTAAAAAAACGATACCGATAATTTCCGATATTACATTTTAAAACACTTCTCGGCCGATATTATCAGACATCTGTAATTATTATTATTAATTTATTATTATTATAGTCAGCGATACGCATCAATTAAAATATATGACTATAAATAATACTTTGTGTGGGCAGGAGGACCAGCAAGTTCGGACCTGCACTTCCTCACTGCGAGGCAGATGTGCTTACCACAAATTGTGGCAGCATGGCTCAGGTGGTAGAGGTGTTGTCTCCCAACCTGAAGGTTGCGGGTGCGATCCCCAGTCCCCCTGTGACCATGGCGAGGTATCCTTGAGCAATACATTGAAATTCAGGAGAATGGTTGTCCCGGGAGATTTTCGGGAGAGGCACTGAAATTCGAGAGTCTCCCGGAAAATTCGGCAGGGTTGGCAAGTATGACTGTGGCACGTTCTTTCTGAAGTCCCTTCCTGTTTGGGCCGCAGTCTTTCTGGCGTCAATTCCTCTCCGAACTCACTTTATAAATGATCAATGAGTCCATACAAAGCTAAGTGCCAGAGATTCAAGAAATACACGGCGCATTTACCCGTGTAAAAAATTGTCCGAGGAGGGGGACCTTAATAGATGGTTTAGTGCAGTGGTCCCCAACCACAGGGCCGCGGCCTGGTATCGGTCCGTGGATCGATTAGTTCCGGGCCGCACAAGAAAAAACAAAAACAAACAAAAGAACTTTTTTTTTTTTTAAATTAATTCAACATAAAAAATACAAGATACACTTACAATTAGTGCACCAACTCAAAAAACCTCCCTCCCCCATTCACACTCATTCGCACAAAAGGGTTGTTTCTTTCTGTTATTAATATTTTTGGTTCCTACTTTATATATCAATATAGATCAATACAGTCTGCAGGGATACAGTCCGTAAGCACACATGATGTATTTTTTAATGACAAAGAAAAAAAAGTGGTTGGACCCCATCGGACCCGATAGAAAAGCCTCTTGTTTTCTTTGACAAAATTCCACAGTATTCTGGACATCTGTGTTGGTGAATCTTTTGCAATTTGTTTAATGAACAATGGAGACTGCAAAGAAGAACGTTGTAGGTGGGATCGATCTGTGTCTTAGCGGCTAAGTACAATACTGTAATATCTGTGATATTTGCATTATTGTACGGTGTCTTTAAGGGTTTGGGGGACGCGCATGCGCGAGTGAGTTGGCGGAGAACTTGAGTGTGTGTGAGCGTGACTTTTGGCTAACAGCAGCTCGTGTATGTGTGTGCGTTACTTTTTGAACTACAACCAGTTACCGCTTGTTAATAAAGCGATTGAGCAATTTGTTTAATGGACACTGGAGACTGCAAATAAGAAAGTTGGAGCCGGTGGAGCAGCGGACTACAGCAACACCAACACCAGGAGGTTGTGTTGTGTTTTGAGCAGGATAACAGACGCACTACGGTGAGTCTAGCTTTGGCTTCCAAACATTTGATCGATTACCCGTACGTGCGTGTCGATATGTGCATGTGACGTACGTAACTTTGGGGAAATATATGTTTCTTGCCGACTCTGATGGCGGCCGGGGTGTCGTCAAAAGCGTACAACGCCCGCCGCCGCATCTAAGTTAGCTACGCAGCTAGGTTAGCTTCTGTTTTTTTAGCTTCGCCAAGCGGAATATTATTAATCGTGTATTTACATGTTCATGGTTTAATAGTATTATTGATCCTCTGTCTATCCATCCAGTCAGGGTTTTTTTTAATTTAGTTTCTATCTGCATTTGAGACTGCTATGCTATCACGTTGGCTACGTAGCTAGGTTAGCTTCTGTTTTTTTAGCTTCGCCAAGCGGAATATTATTAATCGTGTCTTTACATGTTCATGGTTTAATAGTATTATTGATCTTCTGTCTATCCATCCAGTCAGGGTTTTTTTTTATTTAGTTTCTATCTGCATTTGAGACTGACGCTATCGCGTTGGCTACGCAGCTAGGTTAGCTTCTGTTTTTTTAGCTTCGCCAAGCGGAATATTATTAATCGTGTATTTACATGTTCATGGTTTAATAGTATTATTGATATACTGTCTATCCATCCAGTCAGGTTTTTTTTTAATTTAGTTTCTATCTGCATTTGAGACTGCTGCTATCAAGTTGGCTACGTAGCTAGGTTAGCTTCTATGTTTTTAGCTTCGCAAAGCTGAATTATTAATCGTGTATTTACATGTTCAGTCACTGTGAATGTCCATTTCGCGTTCTCGACTCTCATTTTCAAGAGGATATAGTATCTGAGATGGTTTAAAATACAAATCCGTGATCCACAATAGAAAAAGGAGAGTGTGGAATCCAATGAGCCAGCTTGTACCTAAGTTACGGTCACAGCGAAAAAAGATACGTCCATCACTGCCTCTCAAGTCCTTCACTGTAACGTTCCTCATCTACGAATCTTTCATCCTCGCTCAAATTAATGGGGTAATTGTCACTTTCTCGGTCCGAATCTCTCTCGCTCCATTGTAAACAACGGGGAATTGTGAGCAGCACTACCGCTTGTGACGTCACGCTACTTCCGGTACAGGCAAGGCTTTTTTTATCAGCGAGCAAAAGTTGCGAACTTTATCGTCGATTTTCTCTACTGAATCCTTTCAGCAAAAATATGGCAATATCGCGAAATGATCAAGTATGACACATAGAATGGATCTGCTATTCCCGTTTAAATAAAAAAAATGTCATTTCAGTAGGCCTTTAAGTCATACTGATGTAACTAATGTTGCTTTCACATGAATGAAATTGATGTGAAACGCTGTGGGTATAATAATGTTGTCGTGTAAGTAGGGGCCGCCCCGCCCTACATGCAGAACAGGTAGGTCTTTGAAATAAGTGGGGGCGGGGGGCATTTAGCATGAAGACGCACATTAAACTGTAAATTATTGAATGTCAAGGCACTTCATTTAATATTTTAACCCAAACGTATTCCTGGCCACATCATGCTCTGTCACTCATTAAAATATGACTACAAAAGTTCCTTTGCACTTCCGGTGGCAGATGTAATTAGTACTCGCTAGGTCTGTGAATCTTTGGGTGTCCCACAATTCAATTCAATATCGATTCTTGGGGTCACGATTCGATTCAAAATCGATTTTTTTTTTCAATTCAACACGATTCTCGATTTTTTCCCGTTTCAAAAGGAATCTCTATTCATTCAATACATAGGATTTCAGCAGGATCTACCCCAGTCTGCTGACATGCAAGCAGAGTAGTAGATTTTTGTAAAAAGCTTTTATAATTGTAAAGGACAATGTTTTATCAACTGATTGCAATAATGTAAATTTGTTTTAACTATTAAATGAACCAAAAATATGACTTATTTTATCTTTGTGAAAATATTGGACACAGTGTGTTGTCAAGCTTATGAGATGCGATGCAAGTGTAAGCCACTGTTACACTATTGTTCTTTTTTTTATTTTTATAAATGTCTAATGATAATGTCAATGAGGGATTTTTAATCACTGCTATGTTGAAATTGTAACTAATATTGATACTGTTGTTGATAATCATTTTTGTTTCACTACTTTTGTTTTATTCTGTCGTGTTTGTGTCTCCTCTCAGTTGCTCTGTTTATTGCAGTTCTGAGTGTTGCTGGGTCGGGTTTGGTTTTGGAATTGGATTGCATTGTTATGGTATTGCTGTGTATTGTTTTATTGGATTAATTAATTAAAAAATGTTTAAAAAATTTAAAAAAATGTTTTTAAAATTAAAAAAATAGATTTTTTAAAAATGAGAATCGATTCTGAATAGAATTCGAATCGATTTTTTCCCACACCCCTAGTACTCGCAGTGCAAAGCAGAAGTCCTTGGGTTCGAACCCTGGTCGCAAATTTTGTATTACGGGATTGGCAAGTGCGACCCGTCCTTTTCTGTTCGCAATGTCACAAATTCCCGCAAATTCGACCAATCCCAGCAAATTAAGGGCGACCTCCCAACTTTGTCCAATGCCCGCAACTTCCCCACACATTTTGGCCAATCAAATTAGTCTCTGAGGGGTGCTCAAACGAACACGTCGTCTGTCCAATCAAAGGTTACGTTAGTTTCTTGTGTAGAGGAAGCAGGAACAACAAAGTGTAACAATATAGCAACTCTTTATTGATCAAACACCTCTAAGCCTTCTGGGTAATCTATAAAGTCTATAAACATGTACTTCCTAGTTTACCTGTATTTAACATTTATTTATAAAGAGCAGGAATATTCATCTCCATTTTTGGGGGGCAACATTTCCAGAAAGCTAAGGACCAGAGGGCGAAACTTCTCTTTTCACCACACTACAAAAAAAAAGTCAGTACATTTTACGGTAAAATACTGGCAGCTCAGATCTCCAGAATGTTACTGTTTTACTATTTACAGTAATGCACTATAAAAACACAGTCGCTTTTGTTGTAAAAACCCTCCTAATGTCAATGGTAAAATTATGGCGACTGAGCTACCAGCTTTAATATAATCTTAAATAGAATCAACAGATTTTTTTTAGAGTGTATTACTCATATTTTGTATTTTTTTGAGAAACAGTGTCCTCTACAGTGAACATTTGTTGTTGGTCTATTTCTTTTGTTAGAGTTGCAGGAGCACTCTGCTGTTTTTTTAAGGACATTCTGCAAAAAAAGATCAAATACCATCTTAAAGACTGCAATATGCCTAATAATGCATATATTAATGTATCTTGGTGAGTTTTATTAGAAACATGTGCTTTTGTAAGGTTTGTAAACACAAAAAATTTGTTTTTTACTCAATATGACAGTAATGTTCTTAGAATCCTGAGATAATGCGAAAAAAGCAATAAAAAAAATAGTTTCAAGCATAACTCCAAATCATATATGCAATATGTCTAATAATGCTTGTATTAATGTATCTTTGTGAGTTTTACTACAAACGTATGCTTTTGTAAGGTTTTCGAACATTTTGTGTTTTACTCAATATGACAGTAATGTTCTTAGAATGATGGGATAATGTGAAAAAAGCAATAAAAAATTGTTTCAAGCATGACTCCTAAACCAAACATGCAATGTGTCTAATAATGCCTGTATGAATGTATCTTTATAAGTTTTAATATAAACATGTGCTTTTGTAAGGTTTGCAAAAACAAAAATTAGTGTTTTACGCAATGACAGTAATGTTCTTAGAATCCTGAGAAAATGTGTTTGAAGCAATAAAAAATAGTTTCAAGCATAACTCCAAACCATATATGCAATGTCTAATAATGCCTGTATTAATGTGTCTTTGTGAGTTTTACTAGAAACATATGCTTTTGTAAGGTTTCGAAACATAAACATTTGTTTTTTTACTCATTATGACAGTAATGTTCTTAGAATCCTGAGATAATGTGAAAAAAGCAATAAAAAATGTATTCCAGCATAACTCGTAAACGATAGAAGCCTTTTTTCTTCCCATGTTGTTCGGGTTTGACGGCTTTGAAGCAGTTTGTTCCACAGGTGTTGCAACAATGTCAGTTTCCCCAGGTTTCTTTAACTGAACTCACGGGCCGGACTGGTGTCATTTTGGCCCGCAAGCAGTATTTGTTTTGATTACAAGGTTACAAAGAATACTTAAAACATGGATACATTCATCAAATCTGTTGTTGTTTGTGGTTACCAGTAGGAAGAACCATGCCGAGTTGCAGGAATAACTTGGCTTTAATAAAGACTTCAGGAGGACAGCAATTTTACATACGCACTGCATGAGAGAGTGGTAAAAACTGATTCCCTGATGTGCACACCCTGGTGGTGTGTTCGAAAATTACAACAACAAAACAGTAATTTTACCAAATGATCTACATCCTTCCCTTTTAGTTAAGAGTCCTTCATAAAAAACAAAAACAGATAAGTGAAATTAATTTCTATATGTAACTGAGATTAAATCTCTTAACTGTGTAGGGTGAGTACAAACAATTCACTATCTGTATGAAATATCTAAACACATCACAGAACAGGTAGAAAAATACTATCTCTCAAAATAAACACACGCACGTTTTTCTTTTCTTACTGCACATACTTTGGATTGGGTCTACACACTCGACCTGCACGTGTTGTGTAAGCTGTGTCAGTCTGCGTCGTGAATCTGGGTCGACTTGGTGATGCACTTTCCGTTTGCCTAATCACTGTCTCTTCTCTCAGTGGTGTGGGAGGGACTAAGTCCACCATGGTATGTCTACCATCCTGAGAGTCTGCTTCGTCGTTCTGAAGTGGTGTTGGTGGTCGTTCTTGAACCGGGAGGATGTGGCGACGATTCCTCCTGTATCTTCTCCCATCGGATTGGATGATGTAGGAACGTGGTTCTTCGCACGACTTTTCCACTATTCCAAGTCGGTCATGTCCAGCAGGAGTCTGCATACGGATCACTTGCCCTTCTGTCAAGGGACTCAGTGGGCGACTTGACTTGTCGTAAGGACGTTTCACCGTAGTTCTCTTGTCGACTAGTTGAGCGTGTACTTGTCTTGAGTCTTTTGCTGCTGGTTGTAGTAGTCTGGTACACACTGGGATAGCTGCACGCGTTTGTCTTGACATTAACCGTTCGGCAGGGGAACCAAGGTCTGCATCTCGGGGAATGTTTCTGAGGTTAAGGAGGTTTAGGAAGACATCAGTTTTGTCGCGGTGGGATTTCTCCATCAGTTGCTTGGCACTCCTGACAGCTCTTTCCGCGAGTCCATTCGACTGGGGAAAGTCTGGGCTGCTGGTGGTGTGGAGGAAGTCCCACTCCTCAGCAAACTTCCTGAATTGCTCACACTTATACTGTCTTGCATTGTCAGATAGCAGTGTATGTGGTGTACCATGCACTGAAAAATGTATTTTCAATTTGGAAATTACAGCTGTTGCTGTGATGTTTTGTAGAAGGTCAATTTCGAACCGTCCAGAATAGGAATCCACTAGCACCTGGTAGTGTTGTCCACGCCATTCAAAAATGTCTGTAGCAACTGTGGACCACGGAAGGTCTGGAACTGGATGGAGATGGAGCGGTTCTTTCTGCTGATGTGGTTTTGTGCTGTTGCACACTGTGCAAGAAAGTAGTTCTTCAGTGATGTCTCGTGACATTGATGGCCCAAAGATTATACCTCTTGCTCTGCGTTTGGTCGCTTCAATTCCTGGGTGACCTTTATGTACAATCTTAATGTACTCCTTTTGTAGTGACCGGGGAATAACTGCTTTCTGCCCTTTCATGACGATTCCATCTTCCACAGTGAGTTCGTCTCTGTAGGGGAAGAAAACTTCAATGGCAGGCTGCAGCTGAGTCTGTCTGGCAGGCCATCCACGCTGGATAACTGCATTGAGAGTCTGCAATACTTCATCCTCCTCTGTGTGTTTCTTGAGCTCTTCCAGGCGGGCTGTAGAAATGTAGCTCACCGACATGACGTCGAAAGAACCACTATCACATGGGCTCTCACTGTCTGTTGCATTAGGGGCTCTTGAAAGAGTGTCAGCTAAGTACATGTGCTTTCCTTTTTTGTAGACTAAGCTTATGTCATAGCTTTGCAGGCGTAGCAGCATCCGCTGAAGACGGGCAGGGGCACTGTGAATTGGTTTCTTCAAGATAGTCACCAACGGTTGGTGGTCAGTTTCTACTATGGTGGGCTTGCCATACACATAGTCTCTGAACTTGGTGCACACAAACACAACAGCTAGAAGCTCCTTCTCTATTTGAGCGGATCGAGTTTCTGTTTCTGTAAGGGTGCGGGATGCAAAGGCTACTGGCCTTCCATTTTGCATGCAAGCAGCTCCTAGTCCAAAACATGACGCGTCACAGGTCAGCGTGACTGGCTCTTTGACATTGTAGTAGGCCAATACTGGTGGAAAGGAGAGACATGCTTTCAGGCGGTCGAAAGCATCTTGGTGTTGCTGGAACCAGCACCATGCGGTCTCTTTGTGAGTCAGTTTCCTCAGTGGCGTTGCGATGTCACTGAGGTTTGGAATGTACTTGCCAAGATAGTTGACCATTCCCAGGAAACGTTGAAGTGAAGTGACATCTGTGGGGACTGGCATCTCTGTGATAGCAGCAGTTTTGGAGGGGTCAGCTTTCAATCCTTTACCTGTGAAGATATGACCAAAGTAGCATACTTGGTCAAATCTAAACTTGCATTTCTGCGGGTTGAGTTTGAGGTTTATTTCCTTCACACGTTCAAGCACTTTTTTTAGGTTGGCGTCATGCTCCGCCACATCACGGCCTCCGATGATGATGTCATCGACAATGACTGAGCATGGATATCCAGCAAAGAGCTGATCCATTGTGCGCTGGAATACCTCGCTTGCAGAGTTAATACCGAAAGGCATGCGAAGGAATCTGTAACGTCCAAAAGGAGTACTGAATGTTGTCTTCATTGAGGACTTCTTGTCCAGGTTGATCTGCCAGAATGAATTTTTTGCGTCTAGCACCGAAAACACTGTCGCACCTGACATTTGTGCTGCTACCTCCTCCACACTTCTCATGGGGTGGTGGAGCCGTTTTAGTGCTTCATTTAAATCTTTGGGGTTGATGCATAATCTGATTTCCGATTTTCCTTTCTTGTGCGCAGCGACCATGGATGACACCCAATCTGTTGGTTCGGTGACTGAAGTAGTAACGCCTATGCGTTCCATGCGTTCAAGTTCAGCTTTCACACAATCTTGCATCGCTACAGGGATGCGGTGGGCCGGCCTAACAGGCGGCACATTGGGGTCCACTGTCATTGTGTAAACAACTGGTAGTTCTCCGAGCTCTTCACTGAAAATATCTTGGTATTGTGTGAGGATCCGTGCGCTGAACTCTCCAGTGTTCTCTGTGGTGACATGGTGCACATCGGGACTCAACTCGACTAGCCCCATACGCAGGCATGCACGGAAGCCCAACAGCGATGTCACATTTCTATCCACTATGAAAAATGTCAGTAAGTGGCGCTGTCCTTTTAAAAAGCATGTCAGTGTAGCTTCACCTTGTGTCTCGATTTTGGCTCCTCCGTAAGCAACCAAATTTGTGCTTTTGTGTTGTTTGGCGAGTTTCACGCCGCTGTTTACTCTATTGAAAGTCTTCAGTGACATTACATTGCATTTAGCACCTGTATCCACTTTCATTTCGGTTGGCACATCATTTATGCACACTGTGACAAATCCTTCATCTTGGTCTCTTTGTTGTGGATTTACAGTGTCAACACAATTTTCAATTTCCAAACCATCCACATAGAATGTGTCATTTTCACTTTGGCTGTGTTGATCCATTGTCACATCATGCACAGACTGTCCATAGCGCTTGTTTGTGGTAAACTTGAACTGGCTCTGTGGCTTTGACTTGCAGCATTTTTTGTAGTGATTTTGTTTCATGCAGTTGTGACATTGTTGTCCAAACGCCGGACACATTTCCCTTTTTGCTGTGTGACTCCCTCCACAATTGTTACACTTTGATAGTCTGGGCAATTTTCTGGAATGTGCCTTTAAATTGCTTGTATTTTGTGGGTTTAATCTCATCAACATTGGTAGCTTGTGTAGCCAATGTTTTGATATTTTCCTCTGTCATTTCGTGAATGCGGCGGATTGAGATTGCCTTGGCAAGAGTCAATTCACTGTCCCTCAGTAGTGTCTTTCTCAGAGAGTCGTTTGTGATGCCACACACAATTTTGTCACATATGAGTTCGTCAGTTAGATCTCCAAATTGACATGTTTTAGCTTTAATCTTCAAATCACTAATGAATGATTCCATGCTTTCCCCATGCTTTTGAATTCTCGAATGGAACTTGTGCCTTTCCAATGTTTTGTTCGTTCTCGGATTGCACATTTCTCTGAACTTCCTCTTCAGGCACTCGGGATCTTCCCGCGACTCCGCAGGAGCGAGAATAGCACCGCCCTCTCCGTCGGCACGCACCTCTGGCGCATACGCAAACGAGCGCTCCCTCTCGATCGCTTCTGGACCAGCGAGGTTTAATAAGATGTATGCACGGGTCTTCGCGGGCTTGTCCGAGTGAGCAGCAGCAATGAAAATGTCATATTCTTGCTTGAAAATGCGCCAGTTCTCCGCGACATTGTCGTTGAAGACGACTGGGTCTGGACGACGAAACCCGTCCGCCATTAGGGATCGGCGTGTCCACTGCACGGCAGGGAAAAAAATCTCCGGCGGCAAATTTTAGCACAAAAAGTACTCACAGGCGAGAAGTTTGTCCACTACTCTGACACCATGTTGTTGTTTGTGGTTACCAGTAGGAAGAACCATGCCGAGTTGCAGGAATAACTTGGCTTTAATAAAGACTTCAGGAGGACAGCAATTTTACATACGCACTGCATGAGAGAGTGGTAATAACTGATTCCCTGATGTGCACACCCTGTTGGTGTGTTCAAAATTACAACAACAAAACAGTCATTTTACCAAATGATCTACAAAATCCAAATTGCAACATTTGCCGCAACCTTCTGAAAAAGCTGCAGCAAATTGAGGCATCCCAAAAAAAGCCTGAGAAATGCTGGAAGGACTGAATGATAGCTTTCATTTATTTTTGACCACTAGATGGCAGAAGTGAGTGTTCTGCAGCAAAGACTATAAGTATTAAGCTTTTTTTCCACCTTGTTTGCCATTAGAGCAACATATCACTCATATCTGCATGTTGAATAAGATAAAGTGCAGATGGAAAATATGCTATGGATGATCTTTGGCATACTTTGGAAAGTCTAAACACTCTTTTGGGAGGGAAGAAGAAGCAGATCTACTTTCATGAGACGGTCTTGCCTGGACTTGTCTTTTTAGTTAGCACTTCACATTGTGGCCTGAAAGACGGGAAGGAAGTCGAGAGAGAAGGGAAACTGAAACGGCAGTTAGATTTTCGGATCAAACCCGAGGTTTGTGTGTGAGTGTGTGTGCATCTGTAGGAGAGAAAAGAGGAACACAACAGTCACGCAACCACAGTGTGCACAAACACTTGCACAGCTTGTTAGAAACGACCCAACAGTCAACAGTTGTTGTCAGCTACATACAAGTGGACTCTGATCCTTATGAGTGCACAAGATAAAGAAACTGTCATAAAAAGTGAAGGACCTGGGGAAAAAATACAAAATAGTTTTTATTGGGATTTACTTCAGCACACACTGTTTTAATCGAGTACAGTTTGTCTTTTATGGACAGCACAAAGGTCACTGATGTTCTTGTGTATTCATAGAGTACATTACTTTACAGGACCAGTTGGCTAATAGTGCTCATTCTTTGCAATACATCATTCTTTAAAAGTTTGCTGTGTGAGTCGGGAGGGAAAATGATTAGGCACTTGGAATTTTTACATGCATGTCTCTAAAGGTTAGCTGCCACCACTTTCGCCCAATAACACAAACACACACTTCCATACCGTGTACACTTTTCGTTTTGACTGTCATACTCCAAAGAGTGACTGAGTCAATGAGCAAGTTGAATACAGTCATGGTGATCATTCTGCTATGTGCATCCAGTCTTTGGTGCAAATGACGACATATTCATTTATGTCAATGCTAAAGGGTTGCAGAAATGTGCTTTAACTTCCCCGATGTTGTTACCAACAGCCACCCTTTTATTTATTTTTAGCTAACTTTGCTTCTTATATTTCTTAAAATAAAATATAAACAAGATTAAAAATGCGAAAATCAAGGCATAAAAATCGTACACCTATTAAAACAAGCAAAATACTCGGTCAACATATACAGAAAATAAAACAAGGCTTTTATTTATTTTGATGGAAATGTTCTTTTTCGGTTTTTACTTGGATTTTAATACAGCTCTACCTCGATTTTGGTAAGGCCCGGTTTTTGTATCTGGTCTCGGTAAGCATACGGCCAAACAATGCGCGTAACAAACTAGTCTGTGTGCCTGCGTATCTTTCTAACAAAGAATCCCAGTCGTTGGTGACTCAGTCTATTTTCAATATTAAGTAGGACTGCAAAGTCATCCACCATGGGGCCAAAGAAAGTAGCGAGTGTCAGCACTTTGATGAAGAAGGTGGGAAACACTACTAAATTCAAGAGGGAACTTGTCGCAAAGTACGTAGGTGGCAGGATTTATTGGCTTAACACAAGCAAGTTGGTAGGCTATAAGAAAATAGCTCAACAATAGTATTTCTAATATTTTTTAACAACATGTTTGTAAAGTTTATTTTACAAATTAAAGCAGCAACTTTTAGGGGTGTCTTGATACAACTTTTACTCGATAAGCCTGCAGTATTGGCTGAGACAGATATTGATTCGGCACAATATCAGCGGAAAATGAAGTGTTTTGACAGTAAGACATCTTAGTGTGTAATTGTCCAAGTCTACTATGTTCTCCACCTAACCAGATGATATCGCCTCAGAAAACACGGGGAAAAGCCCCCGTTGTACTGGAATCAGATTCTTTGGTGACATGAAACAAATCAACTTGTATCAGAATGAATGGAAGAGAAAGGTAAGGCTAAGAATAGACAATAGACAGCAGCATCAATTCATTTTGAGGCTTATCGGAGGGCACAGTGACGATGGATAGTTTGCAGTGCAAGACTAAATCCAATATTCTTCCAACAGCCTATCAAATACTTCACGTACACCTGCCTCTGTTTTTACCATGTTTTTCTCACTGCCTTTGGTGTTAAGGCATTACGTGTTACCGTGTTCCGCATCGCCACGTTCCACGAAACGTCTCATGTTACAACGTTCTGTGGTTCCGACTTTTGGGGTTACAATGTTTCGCGTCACGTTCTGTGTTACAACGCTCTGGTGCTATAATGTTTGGGGTTATGACGTTCTGTGGTTACCAAATTTCATTTTGCGGCGTTTCATGTCACAATGTTTTGCTTTATGATGTTTCCTGTTACGTTTCACTTTACATTTCCTGTCGAGAAATTTTGTGTTGCGTTTCCTGTCGAGATATTTCCTGTCACGATGTTTCTCTTTATGACGGTTCCTGTCACGTTTCACTTTACCACGTTGTCTGTCAAGACATTTTGTGTTACATTTCCTGTCGAGACATTTCCTGTCACGATGTTTTGCATCACGTTTCACTTTACGTTTCTTGTCAAGACATTTCGTGTTACATTTCCTGTCACAATGTTTCGCTTTACGACGGTTCGTGTTACGATTCGCTTCATCATGTTGCCTGTCCCAAAGTTTCCTGTTACTTTTCACTGTAAATACATTTTGTGTTACGTTTCCTGTCGAGACATTTCCTGTCACGATGTTTCGCTTTACGACAGGTCCTGTCACATTTCGCTTTATCACATTGCCTGTCACAATGTTTCTTGTTACGTTTTACTTTGTTTCCTGTCAAGACATTTCGTCATACGTTTCATGTCGAGACATTTCCTGTCATGATGTTTCGCTTTACGACGGATCCTATCACGTTTTGCTTTATCATGTTGAATGTGAGTGTGAATGTTGTCTGTCTATCTGTGTTGGCCCTGCGATGAGGTGGCGACTTGTCCAGGGTGTACCCCGCCTTCCGCCCGATTGTAGCTGAGATAGGCTCCAGCGCCCCCCGCGGCCCCGAAGGGAATAAGAAAATGGATGGATGGATGTTTCCTGTCACGATGTTTCCTGTCATGTTTCACTTTACATTTCCTGTCAAGACATTTCATGTTACGTTTCCTGTCAAGACATTTCCTGTCGCAATGTTTTGCTCTATGACGTTGCTTGTCACTGTTTCCTGCCACGTTTTGTGTCACGTTTCGTGTTACAAAGTTACGTCTCCTGTTACGACATTTCCTGTCACAAAGTTTCGCTTTACGACATTTCATATCACAATGTTTCGCGTCACGTTTTACTTTACGTTTCCTGTCAAGACATATCATGTTACGTTTCCTGTCGGGACATTGTCTGTCACAATGTTTCCTGTCACAAGGTTTTGCTCTATGACGTTGCTTTTCACTGTTTCCTGCCACGACGTTTTGTGTCACGTTTTGTGTTATTGTTACGTTACCTGTCAAGACATTTTCTGTCCCAACGTTTCACTTTACGTTTCATGACACGATGTTTTGCGTCAAGTTTCACTTTACGTTTCCTGTCAAGACATTTCATGTTACAACGGTTCCTGTCACGTTTCGCTTTATCATGTTTCCTGTCACATTTTACTTTACGTTTCCTGTCAACACATTTCATGTTACGTTTCCTGTCGAGTCACGATGTTTCGCTTTTTCATGTTGCCTCTCACGATGTTTCCTGTCACAATGTTTAGCTCTATGACGTTGCTTGTCACGATGTTTTGTGTTCCAAAATACTCCCATGAATCATTCATACTGTAAAATATTAAAAAACAACATGTTACATGCACGTGGTGAAAGAAAATGTAGTTGTGTCGCTACATTGAGAATACGTGTCAGCTTCAAAAGTAGAGTTGGACCAGGAAAAAAAAAGTGGACCATCGCAACCCTCATGAAGGATCTTCTCCTATGAAATGGACAGTGATAACTATGCAGTGCAATGCTTTCAGAGGAATCCAAGTAAATAATTGTTTTATTTTTATAAATAATGTTTGTATTACTGTATTCTGTATGTAGGTACTGTATCAGACTTCCAATCAGACTTGACTGACAAGGCCATCGTAGAGTGGAAGTCGTACGCAGACCGAGGACCTGCTCTATTTGGTCTAAGGTCCAATTCCAAGATGAAAATGTTCTAACAGCTGAG
Source organism: Entelurus aequoreus (assembly GCF_033978785.1). Classification (NCBI taxonomy): domain Eukaryota; kingdom Metazoa; phylum Chordata; class Actinopteri; order Syngnathiformes; family Syngnathidae; genus Entelurus; species Entelurus aequoreus. The sequence continues at coordinate 53,961,560 of NC_084734.1, read as the reverse complement.
GCCCTGAGAATCCTCCATTTGAGGACAAGGTGCTCATAACGCACGGACCTGAGTAACCAGGTGATGAATACTTGCCATGTATATCATTGCTGCATGTGACACGAGGAGACTAAAGCCCAGATGGTTTGATGTCACACGGAAGGCACGCGTTAACACACAAACTGTAAAGTGCAGAAGCGGCTTGCAAGCACGCAAAGTAAAAAGATGTACAATATTAACAAGAAACAGAAGGGGTCACGGTGGGTTCATCTGCCCTGTTTTGGAGGGTACTTTGTCCTGAGATAGATGCCCACTCAATCATTTTCATCTAATTAGAGTTGGGTCTGGAAATGTGCAGACTTAACAAGCATGGGAATGAAACCAAAGTAGCACTGCCGCTACCTTGAGATATTAGTGTTATTGTGTGAATGCTGAGAGAGGCGGGTCTTCCATTAATCAACATCGCTCTACTGATTTAGAATCAAGGACTTTTTAGGATTGGTAACATTACACAGCAACCACTCTCGCTGCGAGGTGTCTTCACCTTACAGGTGAAATACTTGATTCCAACACACATCATCTTCTACAAACTGAACAGTCCAGTTGTGATCCTGTCAAAGCCCTTAGAATACACTCCCCTGATGGATGAGGAGATTCACATGCGTCATTCCGGTCATTTGATTATAAGAAGCGGTATTAGGTAGGGTGTTAGAGTGTCACATGAATGCCACTACTCAGTGGCCTAGTGCTTAGAGTGTCCGTCCTGAGATCGGTAGGTTGTGAGTTCAAACCCTGGCCGAGTCATACCAAAGACTATAAAAATGGGACCCATTACCTCCCTGCTTGACACTCAGCATCAAGGGTTGGAATTGGGGGTTAAATCACCAAAAATGATTCCCGGGCGCGGTCACTGCTCCCCTCACCTCCCAAGGGGTGAACAAGGGGATGGGTCAAATGCAGAAAACACATTTCACCACACCTAGTGTGTGTGTGTGACAGTCACTGGTACTTTAACTTTAACTGAAAAGTTTTTTGTTTTTTTTAAAGGAAACATTTCAGAAAAAATCATTGCTGTATGGGGGGGAAACAGGAATACAAATACGTAAGGGAATTTAGATATTTCTTTGTTAGAATTCTTACTTAATCGTATGTTTGATTCAAACATATCCAAATGTATAATATCCTAACACAACTTCTGTCACAAAATAACTTTTAATTTAAAAGTCAGATTTTTGAGTTTTGAAAGTGTTTGCCTCAATGCCGGAATTTGTTTTTGTCTTTTTCTTCATAAATGTGTTTCTTTATAAATTCCTGGTCAACGTTTCCTACCCGTATTAAAAAAATGAGTGTAAGTGCTTTTAGTAAGGCCTATTGGGAAAAAGCCGTTTTGTGTGTCTGTGGCTTAAATGCTAATGAGCGGTGTTAGTCTCGGACAGGGTTTTGATTGATTGATTGAAACTTTTATTAGTAGATTGCACAGTACAGTACATATTCCGTACAATCGACCATTAAATATAACAACCAAATACGTTTTTCAACTTGTTAAAGTCGGGGTCCACGTTAATCAATTCATGGTACAAATATATACTATCAGCACTATTGTGTACTTCATCCACTGTAACTCTGCACTTGTCCAACGTCGTATTTTATACAACAACGTGACATTGAAGAGTGCGGAAGGAGGACACAAACGTTAGCAACACCAGTTTAGCTATGTTAACAAAATGCTAACATTACACTCACTTTTTACATTTGCAGCGAGAGAGATGATAAGATTTTAGTGCTTATAAAACAGGTTTTACGGACAAATATTGCTGTGAGAGCAATAATAAAAAAAACATTTTTCAAACCTTTAAAAAAGTGTTTTTAATCAATAATTAAATTAAACAGTGCCTGTGCAAGGGTGTGTGCATGAGCAAGTCTGTCAGTACTTTAAGCACGGCACCAACAATACACACTTCAAGTGACGTATTAAACAGCATATTATAGTCCTCGTTTGATTTTTTTTTCTTTGGCGTTTGGCAGCAAATCTTAGCATTCACACAATAGGCAATTACAGACATTTAAATAAAAATACCCTTCATAACCAGCACAGGATAAACAAGTTTGACAATGTTTGTAGTACAGTGTTCCCTTGCCACTTCGCAGTTCACTTACTGCACTAACTGCAGATTTTAAAATGGTATATACCGGTAGGTATCTTTGATGTATTACAATACCTATTTCAGCAGCTCGCCAGGAAGCCAACCTACTTTTTAAGTGCAAGAACTAAGGGCTAACTATTGGCTGTGTGGATCTGTAGTAACATGGAGGCTTAACTGTGTATCTGTCTTGTTATCCACACACATCCACTTTCTTTGATATCTACAATATTTGCTCCATGAGCAAACAGTTAAGCTGTGCTGTTGTGTCTTTGTGTAAAAATCAGTATTTGAATGTATTTGAAGCATGACCATGTCCAAACATTTTGTGC
>NC_084734.1:53899108-53954108 GCF_033978785.1 Entelurus aequoreus | reverse complement strand
AGTAGCGAGCATCAAGAGAGGATGAAATGTTGGAGCAGACGAAAGCCGATAGTCAGGACCGCCGTGACTTGACGGTCTAAATATGGAACTTGGAGCCAAGCTGTGCAGGCATAAATGGGGTGCTTACCCAAAATAAACTGGAAAAAAAGTTACCCGGCCAGCTTGACCAAACAGACAACTGTCCATTGAGTGAGTCACTATTATATTGATCCTTATACAAACCCCGTTTCCATATGAGTTGGGAAATTGTGTTAGATGTAAATATAAACGGAATACAATGATTTGCAAATCCTTTTCAACCCATATTCAATTGAATGCAAAACAAAGACAAGATATTTGATGTTCAAACTCATAAACTTTATTTTTTTGGGGAATATAATAATTAACTTAGAATTTCATGGCTGCAACACGTGCCAAAGTAGTTGGGAAAGGGCATGTTCACCACTGTGTTACATCACCTTTTCTTTTAACAAAACTCAATAAATGATTTGGAACTGAGGAAACTAATTGTTGAAACTTTGAAAGTGGAATTCTTTCCCATTCTTGTTTTATGTAGAGCTTCAGTCGTTCAACAGTCCGGGGTCTCCGCTGTCGTATTTTACGCTTCATAATGCGCCACACAGTTTCGATGGGAGACAGGTCTGGACTGCAGGCGGACCAGGAAAGTACTCGCACTCGTTTTTTGCGAAGCCACGCTGTTGTAACACGTGCTGAATGTGGCTTGGCATTGTCTTGCTGAAATAAGCAGGGGCGTCCATGAAAAAGACGGCGCTTAGATGGCAGCATATGTTGTTCCAAAACCTGTATGTACCTTTCAGCATTAATGGTGCCTTCACAGATGTGTAAGTTACCCATGCCTTGGGCACTAATGCACCCCCATACCATCACAGATGCTGGCTTTTCAACTTTGCGTCGATAACTGTCTGGATGGTTCGCTTCCCCTTTGGTCCGGATGACACAATGTCGAATATTGGATTGTGAACGATAGGCAAAATTCCAAAAAAATGCAAATCCCCATTAATGTTCCCACATTTTGTGGTTTTGTAACGCACCGCCATAAATGATCAAAACTACACAAAAAAAAACAGTTGTGTTGACGCATCAGAAGAATACATAGTCATGCGTCGTTAAACTGAGAAAAGACAACGTCACTTTAATTTTTTAGTTAACTTTTTTCACGTTATGTGTAAAGCAGACCCATCTGGTGGCAGTGTGGAAAACAAAAGGACAGTAAGGTAAAAATAGACATCATAAGTAGGGGCCACATGGCCCCTGAGCTAAATTGAGTTTGATACTCCTGCATTTACCTATTTACATTAACAGTCTGAAATCACTTTATGCTGTCTTTAAGTTGAGGTGTAGTGGTAATTATTTAATGAAGTTAAGCTCATGATGCAGTAAACTGAATGATGCGGACACGTTTGTTACTGGATACTTTCTAATACACTTCTGCTTTGGAGACTTTTTATGTGTCTATAATATGCAACTATAATTATTTGATGCTTGTTTATATTAACACATGTGCTGTTTTAGATTGCAATATTGTTTATTTTAGGACACTTACTACATACCTGTACCTCTAGCTTGTGTAGTCTTTACCCTTCCAAGTTTACTTTTTGTAAATGACATGACTAAAATACAAGAAAAGACCAACTTATGCTTATTGGTGAACATTTAAATGGTTACTGGCTGTCCAGCTTTGCACAAGTAAACACGCTGCAGAGTTGGTGGGGGGTGGGGTGGGGGCGCGTGTGTGACCTCAGGGAACAAACTTTTTTTGCCGTACCAGAATATGACGAAGCGAATGTAGCACTTGGCCTCACTGTAACCACGGTGGGAGACAAGGAAAGGCCCGTGTGTTGTTTCCTTTAATGTTACTAAACCTACAATTTTATGCAGATGTATAGTTATAACAATTTTATGGACAAATTATACCATTTATAGTTACAGTGGCGATTCGGGGGGCCAAATATTTTCGCCTTTCCAGGGGCGGTGTAACAGAAAATAATTGAGAAGCACAGCCCTAGATCGTAAAACAAAAAATGTCAAAGTCGACATTGGTTGCATGCCCGGTCGTATCTTTGAACGTGTAAAAGCTGCTCCCATGAAATGAATAGTGATAACTAAGCAGCGTAAGTGGTCTCATTATTGAGATTTCCTTTGAATACAGTCTTAATACATAATGTTCAGCTTGGTTCATGATTAGGTAATGATTGATGACAGTTGACTGTTACCCTAAAATATAGCAATTATGTGTGTTTTACTGTATATACTGTATGTGTGTGTGTGTGTGTGTGTGTGTGTGTGTGTGTGTGTGTGTGTGTGTGTACACTACAAACTACAAAAAAAGACTGTCAATGTTTGACAGCAAGATTTGCAGACAAGGCTGTCGTGTGTGTGTGTGTGTGTGTGTGTGTGTGTGTGTGTGTGTGTGTGTGTGTGTGTGTGTGTGTGTGTGTGTGTGTGTGTGTGTGTGTGTGTGTGTGTGTGTGTGTGTGTGTGTGTGTGTGTGTGTGTGTGTGTGTGTGTGTGTGTGTGTGTGTGTGTGTGTGTGTGTGGAACAAGAGACTTACCTGTTCTGTGTCCTCAACGTCACTGTCTGTGTCACTGGCTGTGAAGATAAAGAAAACAAATTAGACAAAAGAAAATTATCAACAAAGATGAAGTTTTGTTTCAAATGAAAGCTAACGAGTTAGCGGCAGCAAACACACAGCAAACCAAGAAGGCAGGAATCTCAACGTTCCCTCTAAGGTGCGCGCCTGTGCAATTGCGCACTGCTCAAGCATCCTCTGCGCACGGCAAATCTATGCTACGCACAAAATCAAATAAAAAAATAAGCGCATAACAATTTTCGACACGACACGGACACGACAGAGAAAAAAGTTTTCGTCATCATTGTTCAAATATTGTAACGTCTGTCGATACGCTTTGAGGACGTGAATTCCATCGATCACTTTACTGAGAAAAAGTCTTTATTGTCGGCCATAAACACACCAAAACATTAGTAAAAAAAATTATATCTAGCAAAAGTGGTCATTTTCTGAAGTACAAACCAGACCAAAAGCAACTTTGTTATATCAACAGCAGCCGCTCGCTCTTTCTTACTTGCGCCAACACATGCACATATGGCACTTAGCCAGTGATGCGTTTACAGCCACACACAAAGTCGGACAACTCCAACACCACACATAAAGTGTCATTCTAGGTCGTTACACTATGATATACCAATCAAATGTGTGCTTATTCTAGTGTCATTTGTTAGGAATCTTAATTGATAAATATTAATCATGAAATGCTGTTAGAATATTAAATAAATACTAATAAAAATATATTTTTTACAAACAGGAAGTTGCAGGAATGTACAAATGATCCCCTGCTTACATCTCATTGTGCAACATGTGAATGTTTTAATGGGAACTAAATGCAATGTCTGAAAGGGGTACAAACTATTCCCAAAGCAGGACCTCCACTCAGACAAACAATACAAGTACACAGTTCATGAAAAACAATATTTGTTGTTATTGTCATTGTAAGTGGGCCTAAACACTTATATTAGAAAATAATCTCATGGAAATGACTGCTGTCATTTGATTATAATAATAAGAGAATGTTGTCTGTCTATCTGTGTTGGCCCTGCGATGAGGTGGGGACTTGTCCAGGGTGTACACCGCCTTCCGCCCGAATGCACCTGAGATAGGCTCCAGTAACCCCCGTGTCCCCGAAAGGGACAAGCGGTAGAAAATGGATGGATGGATGGAGATTGAACTTGTTATTTAGTCAGGTTTGGGACAAGTGTGCTGCTGGTGTAGCCACAGTGTGCACGTCTGATGTTGCTCACATGGGCTCCACTGAATGCTCAGGGAGTTTTTGCGTTTGCTCACACACATGAAAAAATAGAGGGAACATTGGGCGGGATCACATTTTGAACTTTGATTCTGACAAGAAGATTTTTTGTTTTAAGTAGGCGGAATGTTGGAATAATAACTGCAAGGAAGTGATAGAGCCAGCTTTGCCTGAATGACTGGTTAAAAGTAAGACAACATAGTGTATACCTCATGCATGCACACCCACACATGAAAAACATACATATACTAATAACTAATTCAGTTCACTTTCAAAGGACCTGCACAGTTGAATATGTCCCCAAGATCATTTTATTTCACGCTCGGCTTATTGCCACAAGCCACTAAACATTAAACTACTGTGAGCAGTCATGTTTCACAAGTGTGAGAACGCTCTGTTCCCAGCTTTAGATAAGATAACACAAAAAGGTGCTGACGCTGTGAATGATTATGTTTAAAAAGTGTACAGACAGGTAATGCTGGACAATACAACTATACGCTTTTGACTTGTACTCCAAGATGTATGCATTGTGTGCAGTCTCACCGCTAGGAGAGATTTGAAGAGGGTACGAGTGGGACGAGCTAACTGTCTCCTCCTCGTTCTCAGTTGTCACTTCGATTGTCTGACAGACGAACGGCAGCTGCTCGCTTGCCATCAAGTGATCTTCTGTGAAACTGGGGATGGCTGTGAATGGACAGAGGAGAGAATGAGAAAGGGTGAATACAGAATATGCATGATTCATTCATGTTTCTATCAGACTTTCATCCCACAATATTGTTTTATATATATATATATATATATATATATATATATATATATATATATATATATATATATATATATATATATATATATATATATATATATATATATATATATATATATATACCGTAATTTCCGGACTATAAGCCGCACCTGACTATAAGCCGCACCAGCTAAATTTAGGGGAAAATACAGATTGCTCCATATATAAGCCGCACCCGACTATAAGCCGCAGGGTTTTGATGTGTAATTAGCGTAGTATATAGGGGTTCCTGCTACCACGGAGGGGATTGTCGGGACAGAGATGACTGTTTGGGAACGCAAAGCGTCCCATTTATTAACAATAAATCTTTCAATCATTCAATCAAACTTTCACATCTTTGACATGGCGAACAGCATTCGTGCAGAGTACAAATAATACAACGGTGCAAAGTAATACAAAGTGCTCGCATGTACGTTATCAAAATAACCAGCCTACCGGTATATGAAAAGTCAGTCTTTAATCATTGTGTCATCGTCTTCCTCCTGCGTACTAAAACCACCGAAATCCTCTTCGTCTGTGTCGGAGAAGAACAGGCCGTAAATAAGCCGCACCCTTGTATAAGCCGCAGGGACCAGAACGAGGGGAAAAAGTAGCGGCTTATAGTCCGGAAATTACGGTATATATATATACCAGAGCAGTAGGGGATAGAAAGAAGAAGGAAAAAAATCAACAACACAAAAATAATGATGTACACACACATAAACTACCGTTCAAAAGTTTGGGGTCACATTGAAATGTCCTTATTTTTGAAGGAAAAGCACTGTACTTTTCAATGAATATAACTTTAAACTAGTCTTAACTTTAAAGAAATACACTCCATACATTGCTAATGTGGTAAATGACTATTCTAGCTGCAAATGTCTGGTTTTGGTGCAATATTTACATAGGTGTATAGAGGCCCATTTCATATATATATATATATATATATATATATATATATATATATATACATATACGTATGTATATATATACATATATATACATATACGTATGTATATACATACATATATGTATGTACATATATATATATATATACGTATATATATATACATATATGTATGTACATACATATATATATATATATATATATATATATATATATATATATATATACACTACCGTTCAAAAGTTTGGGGTCACCCAAACAATTTTGTGGAATAGCCTTCATTTCTAAGAACAAGAATAGAATATCGAGTTTCAGATGAAAGTTCTCTTTTTCTGGCCATTTTGAGCGTTTAATTGACCCCACAAATGTGATGCTCCAGAAACTCAATCTGCTCAAAGGAAGGTCAGTTTTGTAACTTCTGTAACGAGCTAAACTGTTTTCAGATGTGTGAACATGATTGCACAAGGGTTTTCTAATCATCAATTAGCCTTCTGAGCCAATGAGCAAACACATTGTACCATTAGAACACTGGAGTGATAGTTGCTGGAAATGGGCCTCTATACACCTATGTAGATATTGCACCAAAAACCAGACATTTGCAGCTAGAATAGTCATTTACCACATTAGCAATGTATAGAGTGTACTTCTTTAAAGTTAGGACTAGTTTAAAGTTATCTTCGTTGAAAAATAAGGACATTTTAATGTGACCCCAAACTTTTGAACGGTAGTGTGTGTATATATATATATATATGCATGCATATATATATATGTATATGCATGCATATATATATATGTATATGCATGCATATATATATATATATATGCATGCATATATATATATGTATATGCATGCATATATATATATGTATATGCATGCATATATATATATATATATGCATGCATATATATATATATATATATATATATATATACATATATATATATGCATATATATATATATATATGCATATATATACATATATATATATGCATATATATATATATATATGCATATATATATATATATGCATATATATATATATATATATATATATATATGCATGCATATACATATATATATATGCATGCATATACATATATATATATGCATGCATATACATATATATATATATATATATATATATATATATATATATATATATATATATATATATATATATATATATATATATATATATATATATATATATATATATATATATATATATATATATATATATATACAGTATATGAGATAATAAAACCCATGGGCCAATAAGTAAGAGCATTCTACTAAAAACTTGTATGTTATCAAATGTGTGTGAGGTAGCACAGTTGAGGCACCTCTGGTTGTGTCTGGAATCTTGACTTCATCCTGTGGTTCCTCTTTGATGTGTAGAAGAGTAGTCCCACAAGACTTAGAAACTGTCTGGCAACCAGAGGAGCAGATAAAGGTAAGGACAGGGAGACAGTACTTCAGATGATCTACCTTTACACTTTGTTAATGAGGAATGATGAATGGATAGATACAGTAATCATGTCGTTCCAAATGCTCAAAGCCAAAACAAAACAAAATATTTTATCCTGATAATCAACTGTTCTGATTTAATCTTGAGCTATATCTTGCTGTTGAATGTTCTTTTTCTCGTCATGTCCAAAATTTACTTTTAAAAAAATACTGTAGGAAAGAACAAACATTACAGTTAAAGACTAGCACAATCCGACAACATAGCGCAATGTGGTGTTATTATTATTTCCCTTAATGCTGATCTTCCTCAGCAGTGTTATAAGCTGTGGTAATATTCAAGGGTAGGGGTGTCCCGTTACAACTTTCTCACTTGCGACCGATACGATACAGATATTGAGTAACGGCCGATACCGATATGGATCTGGTACGATATCAGAAAGAATCTTACATACTTGTAATATTTTGGATGTGGAATAGTATGGAGAATGATACCTGACAAAAGTATACATAAATACATGTATAAATAAATACTGGCAAGAATATATAATACATAATTAGATGCAGGGATGAATAAATAAAAACTGGGAAATAAATGGGACATAAATATTTGTTTTAAAGTTATTTATAGATTTATTACATTTACATTTGTTAATTTCTACATGTAATATTTCCACATCTATTCATTTTTAAATGTATTTATTTCCACATTTACTCATTTCCACATGTATTTATTTCTACATTTCCGTGTCGGTATGCGAGTGAAGCAGGAGGCACTAACGCAAGTTTCTTTGGTCAACTGAAGGATCCAGTCAGAACTATCACTGACTAGACTTCCTGTTGACATTAGGCAGCAGACAGACTAACGTCAGACTGCAGGAAGTTGCAGACCAGCTTGAGAACTGTGAGTTTATTTTGAGTATGCCATTAGATAGTATAACTAACAGATGTCATATTGCCAGTATACAACCCCTGGTAAAATAAAATGTGGAATAACTAATATTGAAAGATGTGCGTTCAGTTGTTTAATTTTGTAGATAAAAAAGCAGATAAACATGACACAAAACAATTGCCATTTCAAACGGCAACTTTCTGGCTTTAAGAAACACAAAAATAAATCAAGAATATATCATGGTTGTCAGTAACAGTTACATTTTTAGGTCAAGCAGAGTGAAAACATTCTACAATCACTCAATATTGAGGAAAAAAATTATGGATTCATTAAAAACAAAATCTAAAAATCACTGCAACACACCACTAGTACTTTGTTGCACCACCTCTGGCTTTCATAACAGCTTACAGTCTCTGAAGCATGGACTTGACTTGTGACAAACATTACACTTCATCAAGATTGCTCCAACTTTATTTGATTGCTGTTGTCAAATCAGCTTTGCAGGTTGGAGTCTTGTCATGGACCATTTTCTACAATTTCTACCGCAAATGTATTAATTGGATTGCGATCTAAACTATTTGCAGGCGTTAACATTGACCTTGTGTATTCATGAAAATGTTCTACAGTTTTTGCTCTATGTATTGTTCTATAGATGCATTATCATTTTGAATAATGATGTCATCATCCTCAAACATCCTTTAAATTGATGGAATAAGAAAAAGGTCCAAAAATGTCTGTGTAAACTTGTGCATTTATTGAAGATGTAATGACAGCCATCTCCCCAGTGACATTATCTGACATGCAGTCCGATATCATCAATGACTGTGGTATGTTTTCTTCAAGAAGTCATCTTTATAAATCTCATTATAATGGCACCAAACAAAAGTTCCAGCATCATTACCTTGCCCAATGCAGATTGACATTTCACCAATGAGTATGACTTTCATTCAGTCACCCAGGGTGGACCACGATTGCTTTTCCTTAGCCCATTGGAACCTATTTTTTTATGTTTAAGTGTTAATGACAGTTTTCGTTTAGCTTTTCTGTATTTAAATCCCATTTCCTAAAGATGGTTTCTTACGGGTCGGTCACAGACGGCGACTCCAGTTTCGGCCCATTTGTTATTCATTTGTTTTGCTGTGCATTTTCTGTTTCAAAGACATTATGCTTTAGAGTTTTCCGTCTTGATGCTTTGATGATGATGATGTTTTGTTTTGGTCTACCAGTATGCTTCCCTTTTACAATCTTCCCATGTTGTTTGTACTTAGTCCAGAATTTAGACACAGCTGACTGTGAACAACCAACATTGCATGATGATTTACCTTCCTGAAAAAGTACGACAATACTCTTTTATGTTCCAATTCCCATACCTCATGTTGGAGCCATGGTTCATGTTGACATTAGGGTTGTCTCAATACCAATATTTTGGTACCGGTACAGGTACCAAAATGTATTTCAAAAAAAGGGGACCACAAACATTTTCATTATTGGCTTTATTTTAACAGAAAAGCTTATGATACATAAACAAACATTTCTTATTTCAATAAAAGAAGGCGTTAGGCATTAAATAAGGTAGTAAACATTCTAGTTTTAGTAGTAAGTAAGCAAACAAAGGCTTCTAATTGGCTGCTGATGTATGCAGTAACATATTGTGGCATTTCTGGTTATATTATTTTGTCAAAATTACGAAGGACAAGCAGTAGAACATGGATTATCAATCTACTTTGCAGGTCATCATTAAAGTTTTCCTGTGTTGAGGAACGTATTTCATGGGTTTACTAACAACAAAAAAGACAAAAGATTTTGTGACAGTAAAAAATATTGATGTAATCATTGTACAGTATTATCGACTATGTATGGATTTTGTACTTGGTATTGTTATAGTTGATGTTTGTGTAGTTCCGCCCATGGGATTTGTTTACAATCAGGAGCGCTAGCTTGCTCTTAGCGGTTAGCTATTGTATCCTTCTACAGTGTGTGGTGAAGCATCATTAGCTATTCCTCGTCCTGCAGACATGATACTTGTAAGAAACGTAGTTGATTAGTCGCCATGGATGTAAGGATTAGTGATTTAGAAGTACCGGTAGCTAAAACACTACCGACTGCAGATGAACGTTATCCGTTAGCTCGCTAGCGGCTAACGTCCAGCAGCAAGAGTTAAGCACCTCTTGCTGAGCGCCGCTTCAGTGTTTATAGCTTCAACTTTATAGTTAGTTTTTTGCCAAAATGCATCCATATTTCCTTTTCTATATCCACGCTGTTTCTGTGTGTGTTGTCCAAAATGCGCCTCTGCTCATTTTACCAGCAATGTCACGATGGGGAAAAATAAATTTCCGGTATTTTTCAGTAGCAGTATAGTACCATTTTTAATTCAATAGTACCGTGGTACTTTATTAGTACCGGTATACTGTACAGCCCTAGTTGATACACCTGGTGCAACAGCTTTTCAAGGTGTGGGCACTCCTTTTTAACTGCAGACTAATAAACACAATTTTTTTAATCTGAAGCAGCTGTTAGCTTTGAAAATGAAAATGTACTTTGTGAATCCAAAATGTTTCCTCACAATTGAGTGATTCCATAATTATTTCACTCTGCTTCATCTAAAAATTAAACTGTTAATGATTACCACCATTTATATTCTTGATATATTGTAGTGTTTCTTAAAGCCAGAAGTTTGCCATTTGAAATGACTTTAGTTTTGTGTCATGTCTGGTATTTGCTACAAAATTAAACAATTGAATGAACAACCTAACATCCCAGTCTGGTGAATAAATTATTTTTGCCAGGGTTGTATTAAGCAACCCTGTGGTGGTAAGTTAACTGCTTTATTCTTTGCGCAGTACCGTGATGTGTAACCCCAGGATGAATGTGATACCCAGACACCAAGTGGACAGTACGTTTTTTAAGGATTTTAAAACCCATCAGTGGACTGAGTTTAGTAACATTCCACATCTGGTCACCAGTGTCCAAACTATTTTTTTTTTATTACAGTATTTATTTATACATAGTTCACTGATAAATGTAAAATAAATCTTAAACTTCAAGATGTATACTGTATATGTACACTAGATGACATTAATAGTTAATTGGACAAATCGAGTAAAAAAATTTCATTGAAATGTTACATTTCCATTTACTGTATTTACACAATGGATCAAGTTTCCTACCACTTAAAATGTAAAAAAAAAAGCTGTCAATTTTGTATACTGCCTTGCTCACAGGTAACCCTGCAGAGCAAGGTAGCAGTGCAGCGACACTTTGTAGAACAGAAGTGCAAAAATCCTTGTTGGGTTACAAATCGGCCAAAAAAATACATATTGGCCCAAAAATATACATATATAAAGACATTAAAAATCAATATTATATTGTTAGAAAAAGTTTTGCGATATATTGCCATATGTTATAAAAGGTTTGATTGAGTGATATTAGTAAGACAGAGAACAATGAAAAACACTAACCTATTTATTATTAACTGTCTGGAATGGACTTATGCTGTCTTTATGTTGAAGTGTAGTGGTGGTTAGTTTTCTGAGGGGCAACAACTTGTGGCTACAATAATTTATTAGGTTAAGCTCATGACGCAGTGAGTTGAATGATGCAGACACATTTGTTACTGGATGCTGTCTAATACGCTTGCGCCTTGGAGACTTTGTATGTGTAGGTAATATGCAATTATAATTATTTGATACTGCAAATTTTTTAAACTTTTTATTCGACCCCTTTTACCGTATTGCATTTGCACTATCTTATTTAGCACATTCATTGTTTATGTTCGCTGCCGTTGTGTCCTTGGGCAGGACACTTCACCCTTTGCCCCCGGTGCCGCTCACACCGGTGAAATGAATGATGAATGAATGGTAGGTGGTGGTCGGAGGGGCCGTAGGCGCAAACTGGCAGCCTCGCTTCTGTCAGTCTACCCCAGGGCAGCTGTGGCTACAAATGTAGCTTACCACCACCAGGTGTGAATGAATGATGGGTTCCCACTTCTCTGTGAGCGCTTTGAGTATCTAACAATAGAAAAGCGCGATATAAAATCTAATCCATTATTATTATTATTATTATGTTCTTTGTTTGTTTTTTGTTTTGCTTAGTTTTTTGTTTTTTGTTTGCTCCATGCTTTTTTAACCTGTAAAGCACTTTGGTTCAATCTAAAAAACTTGTTGAAAATGTGCTATATAAATAAAGTTGACTTGACTTGACCTGACTTGTTTATATTGACAAATTATGTTTCAGACTGCAATGTTGTTCAATTAAGGACACTTAGTACGTATGTCTAGCTTGTGTGCCATTGTGTGCTTAGATCTTGTGTAGCTGCTAGCTTTTGTAGCCTATAGCCTCCCATTTTTACCTTTTGTAAATTACTTGAGTAGAATACCAGAAAAGACCATACCTTGTGTGCTTATTGGAGGACATTTAGATATTTACTGGTTGTCCAGCTGTCTTTAAGTTAAAGTGGAGTGGTAATTGTATTTGGTGACTCCAGGTGGCCACAATAATTCATTAAGTTAAGCTCATGATTCAGTAAATCGAATGATGCGGACACGTTTGTTACTGGATACTTTCTAATACGTTTCTGTTAACTGGCTTTCCAACTTTGCACAAGTAAACGTGGTGCAGGACTGCTTGTATTGGAGCTGTTATATCTAAGATTTTACATGCAAGCTGATTTAATCCGATACTTGTCAAATCGGATTGATATGACACAAATGATAAGCAGCCCTACTACTGGGTTTGGTATTTACTAATAAACCTGATCGCATTAAAAAAACGTACAATTTACTAACAGGCTTATCAGATCATAACCTCACATTGATAACACGGAAGTTGTCAAGATTTAGGTATCACAGCCAAAAAGGTACACAAAAGTGCTTGTCCTATATCCCTAAAAAAGACCAACACTTACTAGAGAATGAACTTAAAACTGTCCCATGGAGTGATTGTCTCGGACAGTCGAACCACAAACACTGGTACTCCTCAGGGCTGTGTACTCTCCCCCTGGCTCTTCTCCCTGTATACAAACTGCTGCACCTCCAGTCACCAATCCGTAAAACTGCTCAAGTTTGCGGATGACACCACCCTCATCGGGCTCATCTCGAATGGCGATGAGTCCGCCTACAGGAGAGAGGTAGACCGGCTGACGTCCTGGTGCAGCCTCAACAACCTGGAGCTGAACGCCCAGAAAACAGTGGAGATGATCATGGACTTCAGGAAAGTCACAGCCCCACCATCCCCCCTCACCCTGATTGACTCTCCCACCCCCGTCCCCATTGTGGACTCCTTCCGTTTCTTGGGCACCACCATCACCCAGGACCTCAAGTGGGAGCTGACCATCAGCTCCCTCATCAAGAAGGCCCAGCAGAGGATGTACTTCCTGCGGCAGCTGAGGAAACTTAAGGTGCCGACCGAGATGCTGGTGCAGTTTTACTCAGCCATCATAGAGTCCATCCTGACCTCCTCCATCACAGTGTGGTTCCCCGGCGCCACAGTCCAGGATAAGAATAGACTGCAACGCATCGTACGTGCTGCGGAGAAGGTGATTGGCTGCAAGCTCCCATCCCTCCAGGACTTGTTCTCCTCCAGGACCAGAAGGCGTGTGGGTCGGATCACATCTGACTCTTCTCACCCTGGACACACACTATTCTCCCCTCTCCCCTCAGGCAGGAGACTACGCTCCATCCAGACCCACACCTCCCGCCACCTGAACAGTTTTTTCCCCTCGGCCATCAGGCAAATGAACAATAACTCCTAACAGCAGCTCCTTGAATTCCTTGAATCCCTTCTAAGTCTATCTGATAGCTCAGTCACAGCTCTTTTTATACCAAATATGTGTTATGTGTTTTATGTCGCACGTTTGCACCAAGAAAAATTCCTAGTTTGTGAACCCGTTCTCAAACAGTGGCAATAAAACTATTCTGATTCTGATTCTGATTCTGATAAATTGGACAAGCACCGAACATGCCTGTGATGATCTGATGACAAAAATCAAAGAGATTATCTGTAAATACACTAAAACAAAACCCAGAAAGAAAAGTGCTAAAATAAAAATACCTTGGATTAATGAAACAATTTGGATTCTTATGAAAAATCGTGACTCAGCTCTCAAAAGAGCAATTAAAACAGGTCTAAATACGGATCGTATGATTTTTAAAAGTTTGAGGAACAAAGTTACAATGCTAATGCGGAGGTCTAGGGCTGACTTTCACTTACAATTAATCAAAGCTGCAAAAGGGAACATTAGACAGTTATGGAAAACCATTGACACACTCACTGGAAGAGAGCAAACAAGAAACAACACTATAACATTAAATATCAATGGCACTACTATCACAGACAGTCTGGACATAAGTAATCATTTTAATGAACATTTCATCCAGTCTGTACAAACCCTGAATAAAAAATTCCCTCAAAATCAGTGCCAAGAATTGCCATTTATTCAGGATGGACTAAGTTTAGAATTAACAAATGAAACAAAGGTAAACAAAATCCTCTCTGCATTATCAAACTCACGATCTAGAGATATATACGGTCTGGACACTTTCTTCCTAAAAACGTATAAAGATAGTCTTACTGCTCCTATAACAACATTGATAAATAAATCAATAACAGAAAACACTTTCCCTACCACGTTCAAAACTGCCACTATCATCCCAATCCATAAAGCAGGAAATAAACAAGACATCAACAATTGCAGACCAATTACCCTTCTCCCCGTTATATCCAAAGCAATAGAAAAAGTGATCGTTGAGCAACTCACAGAACATTTGGACTATGAAGACCTCCTACATCCCATGCAGTTTGGGTTTCGGGCAAATCACTCGACCGAAACTGCATGTTGCCTTCTACTAGAAACAATCAAACAAAACCTTGATAATGGAGGTGTAGTTGGAGCAATATTCTTAGACCTCCGCAAGGCATTCGATACAGTCAGTCACCCCACGTTACTTACAAAATTAACATCTTTTAAACTGTCGACAGATACTCTGGCCTGGATTATGTCATATCTATCTGTTCGGACCCAATGTGTCCGTATTGATAACACAACATCCAGTCTCACTGCTACTGATATTGGCCTGCCACAAGGCTCTAATATCAGTCCTCTTCTTTTCTCCATGTATATAAACGACCTGCCATCTGTATGTGAGGATGTAAATATCCAGATGTATGCAGATGACACGGTTGTTTATACTTGGGGAAAGGACGCTGAAACGGTTGCCAGCAGTCATGGAGAAGGTGGCAAGATGGCTACATGACTCTTGTCTTACATTAAACATTAAGAAAACTGCAACAATGTATTTTGTAAACAAATATAAAATGTCATCCTTTCCAAATATAAAGGTTAATAAGGAAATAATACAAAATGTTAGTGAATATCGTTACCTGGGTGTCATTTTAGAGCCAACACTTGGCTTTAAAAAACATATCAAACAGATGTGCCAGAGTCTTAAATACAACATAAAAACGTTCAAATGTATCAGGAATTCATTAACACTGGAGGCAGCTCAAACTTATTTTAATGCAATGATTATGTCTCGTTTTTATTATTGTATAACATGTTGGTCGCAGGCAAGCAAAATGACACTGAGGCCATTGGAAACTTTGCACCAACAATCCCTCAAAATCCTTGACCGAAAACCACAACACCACCGTCATTGTTTAGTTCTCCAAAAATATAGATTGTTAAATTTAGCTAACATTCAAAGATTAGCATCAATACGAATGGCCCATCGAATCTTAAATAACACTGCACCAGCGCCACTTAAGCACTTTGTCCAGTTTACATCTGCTGTGACAACTAGAAACACACGAGCCTCCACCAGGGGGCAGTGTAGCGTACCCAGATGTAAAACCTCTTTTGCACAATCAGCCTTTTCATATAAAGCCATAAAGGAATGGAACGACCTCACAACAAACTTGAAAAGTCTAACAAATTACTCTTCATTCACAATTGAAGTTAAAAAGTGGCTTTGGAGCAATCAAAGCTGCTCACAGGGTCACTAAGATGGGCATTATGTTTGACACATCAACCTAATGTGTATTATATTTATCCATGAGAGCATTTTTATTGTAAATTGTGAGGTGTGTCTGTTAAAATCATGGTTGTTTTTACAAATGATGACAGATGTGAACAAAAGCATGTATTGTCTTTGTGTGATGATGTAAATGAGGTTTGGTTGTATTGTATATTAAGTATGTGTCCATGAAAGGGCATTTTATGACTTTTTTCTTAATACTTGTGTATGATTTTATTGTCAATTTTATTGCATGATTTTTGTATCCCTTTAATTTAGGTAGCCAGGGACTGCAGATGGAAATTAGCTATTTAGCTATAATCTGGTACAGAACATATCTGTCTTTGAGCTTAATGTTTCTGTACATTGTCCCTTCAAATAAAGACTAAACTAAATATCTGATCGAAGTTCACTTAGTAATAACACTAATTTGTTTTTTTCTACGTAAAAAAAATTGGTTCTGTTAATTATCAGGAGTTAACGTATGTTTGTGTTGTATTGTGTGCAAAAAAAACAAATAATGTGATGTGTTGCATGCCTGTGTTTATCTACCTCTTTATTTCCCTTGGGTCTACCTTCCTTGTCGATCTTCTTCTTTCCTAAATGGAAATCCAGAGAAAAAACAGATATTGAATAAAAACCCACAGCCTTGCTAACAAATCCTTTGTATAAGACAAGTGGTATTACAGTGGAATATTTATAATACAACACCTGTGAGGTAATACAATTTTCAAAATTGACTGATATGTCACACTTAAATCTAGACTATAGTAATGAACCTTTGTCATTAATACACAGCCAATGTTTGCTGAGGTCTTTCGTAAGGTTTCTTAGGGCACCGGTGCTGAAGTAAACGGTAGAAATCAGACTGAAAGCAGCCTACAAGTGTTTGACTGTGATATTGTGCATGTGATGTATTGTAGGTATGAGACTATCACTCTTTTTAAACTGTGTTGCTGACATTAGTATTTGTATGAAGTATTTCTGATTCTGATTAACACGCGAACGCTATACCATCGGTAGTGCCGCAGAGTTAGCTACAACAACAACACAACACTTCCTTTTTATGCACCAATCAACCATCACAGCAAACGTGGTGCGTTCACGAACTCCGGATATATGAGCATCAACATTACGACAGAAACAAGTTTTTTTTGTTGTCTGTTTTGTATTGTTGCTGGTTTTGCTGCAATAATTACACATTTTTTATTGTATCTATAATTTTTTTTTTATTTTACATAGTGGAAGTATTTAAATTATTAGTCTTTCCAACTTGATTGTCACAAAATTCTGTAAAAAATAAAATGCCATTGGGTTTTTTTCACAAAAATGTGTATGTCTTCCATTTTTAAGCACAGTCCTCATTTAAAAAGTACCAGTTTGGTACTAGTGTCAGTTCAAATGTAAACAATACCCATCCCTAGTCTTCAGTTTACGTCAATATGTACTGTATATACAGTATACGTCAATATGTACTGTATATACAGTACATATTAAAATCAAGTATGATTTGCCCTTTCCCAGTCCGGAAAAAGTTAATTTAATGTGAAATTTGCCGTGCTGGACATATGCGATATTTTAACATGGAAAAACTGAATCTAGTTTTTCCATGTTATACATCGCATATGCCCAGCATGCCAAATTTGACCCATTAGTACAACAGCCTGAACCACACAAATATGACCTGTGATTCGATCAACAACAGTGACAGTGAATTATGTTTATTTACTGTTTCCATATTGTTTGACCGTCGGTTGTCTTTTATCAATATTGCTAAGCGTAATCCTCGCATCAGCTTTGTTCTGCTCACATCCTAACCAGCAGAACCAATAAAACCCAGCAACTAATTTGTCCTGACTCACGCTTCAATGAGCAATCTTCCCTCAACGTTACTATTAGCGCTGTTAAAAGGGTCCTTTCCTGCTCATTTCAGGGGCCTTTAAAGGCCTACTGAAACCCACTACTACCGACCACGCAGTCTGATAGTTTATATATTAATGATGAAATCTTAACATTGCAACACATGCCAATACGGCCGGGTTAACTTATAAAGTGCAATTTTAAACTTCCCAGGAAACTTCCGCTTGAAAACGTCGCGGTATGTTGACGTATGCGCGTGACGTCACGAGGTCAAGGGAAGTGTTTGGACCCAATTCAAATACCTCTGTTTTCTTCGACAAAATTCCACAGTATTCTGGACATCTGTGTTGGTGAATCTTTTGCAATTTGTTTAATGGACAATGGAGACTGCAAATAAGAAAGTTGTAGGTGCGATCGGTGGAGCGGCGGACTACAGCAACACCAACACCAGGAGGTTGTGTTGTGTTTTGAGCAGGATAGCAGACGCACTACAGTGAGTAAGCCCGCCGCCGCATCTAAGTTAGCTTCTGTTTTTTTAGCTTTGCCAAGCTGAATATTATTAATCGTGTAATTACATGTTCATGGTTTAATAGTATTTTTGATCTTCTGTCTATCCATCCAGTCAGGGTTTTTTTTTATTTAGTTTCTATCTGCATTTGAGACTGATGCTATCACGTTGGCTACGTAGCTAGGTTAGCTTCTATTTTTTTAGCTTCGAAAAGCTGAATATTATTAATCGTGTATTTACATGTTCATGGTTTAATAGTATTTTTGATCTTCTGTCTATCCATCCAGTCAGGGTTTTTTTTTATTTAGTTTCTATCTGCATTTGAGACTGCTATGCTATCACGTTGGCTACGTAGCTAGATTAGCTTCTATTTTTTTAGCTTCGAAAAGCTGAATATTATTAATCGTGTATTTACATGTTCATGGTTTAATAGTATATTTGATCTTCTGTCTATCCATCCAGTCAGGGTTTTTTTTAATTTAGTTTCTATCTGCATTTGAGATTGCTATGCTATCACGTTGGCTACGTAGCTAGATTAGCTTCTATTTTTTTAGCTTCGAAAAGCTGAATATTATTAATCGTGTATTTACATGTTCATGGTTTAATAGTATTTTTGATCTTCTGTCTATCCATCCAGTCAGGGTTTTTTTTTATTTAGTTTCTATCTGCATTTGAGACTGCTATGCTATCACGTTGGCTACGTTGCTAGGTTAGCTTCTATTTTTTTAGCTTCGCAAAGCTGAATATTATTAATCGTGTATTTACATGTTAATGGTTTAATAGTATTTTTGATCTTCTGTCTATCCATCCAGTCAGGGTTTTTTTTTAATTTAGTTTCTATCTGCATTTGAGACTGCTATGCTATCACGTTGGCTACGTTGCTAGGTTAGCTTCTATTTTTTTAGCTTCGCAAAGCTGAATATTATTAATCGTGTATTTAGATGTTCAGTCACTGTGAATGTCCATTTCGCGTTCTGGACTCTCATTTTCAAGAGGATATAGTATCTGAGGTGGTTTAAAATACAAATCTGTGATCTACAATAGAAAAAGGAGAGAGTGTGGAATCCAATGAGCCAGCTTGTACCTAAGTTACGGTCACAGCGAAAAAAGATACGTCCATCACTGCCTCTCAAGTCCTTCACTGTAACGTTCCTCATCTACGAATCTTTCATCCTCGCTCAAATTAATGGGGTAATCGTCACTTTCTCGGTCCGAATCTCTCTCGCTCCATTGTAAACAATGGGGAATTGTGAGGAATACTAGCTCCTGTGACGTCACGCTACTTCCGGTACAGACAAGGCTTTTTTTATCAGCGAGCAAAAGTTGCGAACTTTATCGTCGATTTTCTCTACTAAATCCTTTCAGCAAAAATATGGCAATATCGCGAAATGATCAAGTATGACACATAGAATGGATCTGCTATTCCCGTTTAAATAAAAAAATGTCATTTCAGTAGGCCTTTAAAATGATATTGTATCCCATGTGGCGCATTGTAGTAAGTTTCTTAGAATAAAATAACTCAGAAATATCAAGTAGTGTATAGGATAAATCTGCATTCTTCTCCTTTTAGCTAAAACTCTCTGATTCAAAAGCTTACTCTGTTGAGATTAAGATTAAGATTAAAGATTAAAGTACCAATGATTGTCACACACACACTAGATGTGGTGAAATTTGTCCTCTGCATTTGTCCCATCCCCTTGGGGAGCAGTGGGCAGCAGCGGCGCCGCGCCCGGGAATCATTTTGGTGATTTAACCCCCAACTCCAACCCTTTGTTGCTGAGTGCCAAGCAGGGAGGTTATGGGTCCCATTTTTATAGTCTTTGGTATGACTCGGCTGGGATTTGAACTCCAACCTACCGATCTCAGGGCGGACACTCTAACCACTAGAGTATAACATTTTAAACATACAGTGTTGCCTCGATTATTGTTAAAGGTTATTGCGTCACTATATGTTGTTTGTGTTAGCAGGTGTTTACAGGGGCTTGTCCCGATACCAACACTACCCTGACTGCTTGTTACTGCATCACTCAAGCATTCATTTTTAAGTTTCACTTTAGTTTTTGTAGCTTCTCGCGTATCGACACTTTGCCGGCTGTCGGAGCGTTCTCTGCACGAAAATGGCGTGTTCTAAATTCACCAGTAAAAGAAAAGTGGACAGTGAAAATTGGTTATTCCAAGAAAATTTGACTAATAATTTGCATTTATTCTCTCTCCAACAAGCACAAGACCTATAATGTAAGTGCTTACTATGTTAGGAGACTGTTGCTGTTACAATGTCTGATTAAAAAAATGGTTATGAGAAGAAGCACAGGCTTTTTGAAAACCCATTTCCCCAATAATATTCAGAGGTGAGAACAAAATTAACTTTACAGAAATTGGCATATTAAGCTGCAAGTAGGGATTCTTTTAACCTGACCTACCTCAACAAATGGACCTCATTTAAAACATTATTTGTGGGCCTCTAGATTTGAGTAGCCCTGTTATGTCATATGAATTTGCTACTAATAAGTTAACATTTAGTTAACGATAAAATTAGCCTTTAAGTTTAAGTACAACATTTTAATGATCATTTTTGTTTGAAACAACAACAAATTATCACTCACCTTTCTTTATACTTTTTTCAGAAGAGGACAGCATCTTGTACACCCTAAAGGCATTTGTTCCCTTTTTGTTGCTTTTATCTTTCACCTCCACAATGTCAAGCAGGCTGTTCATGGCACAGCGGAAATTTGCCTTCCAAGTCTTTGGATCCTGTCGGTCTTTTCCAGGCTGGTACTTGCCTACATGTTTACAGATGAGTCATGAACGGTTCACGATAATGCATGTACAGTATAGCATACTACCATTATCATAACTCCATCACTACAAGTGAAAAATCTGGCCGTCGTTTTCGACTCTGACCTTAGTTTTATACCACATATACAGTAAAAAAATATCACAAAAATAGGTTTTTATAATCTTAGGAATATAGCCAGAGTTTGCCCAATTATCTCTCAGGGCAACACAGAGACGCTAATGCATGCTTTTATTACAAGTCGTATAGATTATTTTTACGCCCTGCTTTCTGGTCTTCCTAAAAATGTTATTACACCTTTGCAATTACACCACAATTCAGCGGCACGTGTCCAAAAGGCGGGCTAACATTACACCAGTTTTAAAATCTCTGCATTGGCTCCCCGTGTGTTTCAGGATCAATTTTAAGGGTCTTCTTATGGTTTATAAATGTTTTTATGGTATTGGGCTTTCTTATCTTTTAGATTGGCTTTTACCCCTCCAAAACTTCACGGGCCCTGAGATCATCATGCACTCATCTCCTAATTATTCCAAAAGTCAGGACACAAAATCACGGGATGGCATCTTTCCACCATTATGGCCCCCGTCTGTGGAACAGCTTGCCGGAGGAGCTCAGGGCTGCGGAGAACGTTCATGTTTTTAAGAACAGGCGTAGACCCACCTTTTAGATTTGGCTTTTACCTAATATTAATTAACTTTATTGAAGTCATTCGTACTTTACTTTTCCTCTTATTAGTTATGCAAGATTTGATTTTGTTATATTTATTCTATATTTACTGCTTTTATCTTTTTTATTCATTATTTTATATTCGTATGTCTGTATTTTATCCTTTATCTTGACTCATGGTTCTTACTATTTTACAAGTTTTATTATTTTTACTTTCCAACGTTCCTCAGATGAGCCATATGCCTCTGTGGTTATCGGCTGTGCTGTGGGGGCGCTTTGTGCCAGCGTTCTGGTGGCCATGGTCTGATGACCTCCTGGTGCAGATGGCTCCTGTGATAGTGTTTACACACATGTCTCCTCTGTACTCAGCCATGCATTCATTTGTTCATATAGTTGCATGTGTGTGTGTGTGTGTGTGTGTGTGTGTGTGTGTGTGTGTGTGTGTGTGTGTGTGTGTGTGTGTGTGTGTGTGTGTGTGTGTGTGTGTGTGTGTGTGTGTGTGTGTGTGTGTGTGTGTATTTGTGTCCATCGGGGTATGGTTTTTAACTTTGTAAAGCACTTTACGTAGCATTTCTTTTACGTATGAAAAGCGCTTCATTAATATAGTTTGATTGATTGAATTTTGCCTCCTTTTGCTCCCGGAATGATTAAACAAACGTCTCCATTTAGGCTGTGTGTATTAGTTGGTTATGAAATAACCTCAAGAAATACATTCTTATGAAGGCCCTGTTACATAGATTATTCTCATTGATTTAGAATTCATCTGTTCATGCCCACAGACTATATAGGACAGCTCTAGTCTTAGGGGATGGTGCATTGTCTTGTTATATTCTGAACAGTACTGTTAGGGATATTTACTCCTCAAATAGAATGGAATGCATAGGGAGTCATTCTTTGGACACCCTATTTTGCTTCAGGAACGAAACACAATAAGTACACCCTGTTGCTATGGCAACACCTGCTCTTAAACACACATGTAGCATACTGTCTAGTTTTGATGGTGAGGGGAAGTACCAAGTATGAGATAGGGCGAAGGCAGACAGGTGTTGGGTGTTTGTGTACTGGCTCATACACACACATACTTAGATGGACTTTCGGTTTCGATAGATAGAAACCAAAGCAGCTTTGCTTGGGAGGGGTAAGAGGATGGACAAAATCAAGTGAGCAGTAGAACATCTACAGAGAACACAGCAGCCTTTAGCAAGCATGGTCTTCTCTACATCGGCTGTGTATGTACTTACTCCATTTCTAAAATAAATTGTTAAACTTAAATTATTGTCTCCATTTTTAGTCAGATAGTCGCTAGAACAAGAGGACCTAGGAGGACTTCGCCATTTACAAGGGAAAGTCCGAACAGTACATACCCTCATAATATTCTAGCAGCAAAGAAGACAGAATGTGTCTACGGAACAGTAATGAGTATCATTTCCATTTACATTTGGTTCCAAAAGTGCATCCTAAATCATTAAGTAACCCCAAAAAATCTAGTTTTTCTCTGTATCTACAAGGTGTGATCTTGGTGCCAAATTTAATGTTGATAGTCACTATAGATGTTACTGGATACGATTAAATAAAACAGATTACTGATACTTAACAGGTGGAGAAATAATAGCTGTACTTTTGGACAGGCTACAGTAAGTGTTGTCTTTCAAATGGTGATTGTCACATTAGTTGTTTGTTTGAAAACATTTGTTATGGCATATGCTGGTCTCGGACTGCTTTTTTTTTTACATTTTCCCCATTTAAGTGCTTGTGGTTTGGATTGCCTTTTGTTATTCTTAAACTTATTTAGGTTGAACTTTTAGCTTTTGATTACAGGGGATGTATAGAATGTGCATATTGATGAAAGTGTTGCTTCGCCATCACAGAAACACAAATTCAACCACAGCCCGGTGGTTAAAAAAGGTTAAAGAAAAGACAATGAAATGAGTTATGGTCTGTTTAGAACCAAGTGTTGTTCATCTCTTTGCCACTGGTCCCATGACATATTTATCCATAAAGTATCAGTGTGAGCCTTGTTTCATTTATTTTGATTGCACTCTTTCCACATTTTGTTATATTGCAGCTTCATTCCAAAATGGAATACATTCATTTTCGTTACAAAAATTCTACACACAATATTCCATAATGACAATGTGAATGTATTTTTTTTTGCAAATGTATTAAAACTAAAAAAATCACATGTACATAAGTATTCACAGACTTTGCTCAATACTTTGATGATGCACTTTTGGCACCAATTACAGCATCAAGTCTTTTAGAATAAGATGCCACAAGCTTGGCAGACCTATCTTTGGGCAGTGTTCTAATTTCCCCAGTAAAAGAAAATGTACAGTGAAAAGTGGCAATTCCAAGAAAATTGGACTGAATAATTTGCATTTATTTTTTTATCCAATGAGCACAAGACCCATGTGCCTAATATGCCAGGAGACTATCGCTGTTATGAACATGTCTGATTTAAAACATCAATATGAGACGAGGAACAGGCATTTTGAAGAGGCATATCCTCAACGTTCAGAGATGAGAATGACAAAATGAAATGCACTGAAATTGGCATATCAACTTACAGTTACAATCCTTATCACATCAATGATGCAATAATTTGGGCAAGCAAGAGAAAAGAAGTCATTCTCAGATGCAGAGATAATAAAAGATTACATGACTGAAGCGAAGGACACAATGTTTGAAGGCAGACAAAAAGAAAACAATTACAGCTAAAACGGCTTCTTGTCCACAAGCAAACGTATAGTTTTGTCCCTGACAACTGAAACTTTTATAAATGCCAGCAAGGGTGAAGAGTTTCAAAGAGCTTTTTGGTTTGTGTCAAAAATAATGCGACATTATCTCATATTTTTAAAATCTTATGAAAATATTGACTTTCAAGTGTTTGCTTCGTTTTGTGCAGCGCATGCTTTTAACATGCTCAGGGGATTAAAGAACATTCTTGATGTTTCCTGAGATCCATGTAATCGTGCGCTGATTTTTAAAGAAAATGCACGTCATTGTACATCTACTACAGTATATCGCAAAACTAAGGTGTTATATAATGCCACCAAATCCGCTTTGGCTGCTTTTTTGGACTTCTTATTGAACATAATGCGCAAGACAGCAGTTGATTGAGATTTTGTGTCGACAGAAACTGTTTTGAAACTACACTCGTTTGGACGGAGATCGTTTAAACACAAGAGAGGTGTCTTTTTTAATTATCCATGTTCCAGTGGACATGACCTTTGGGCAGGGGTTGTTAACATTTTCCAGGTAAAGGACCCCCAAACTGACAGAAAGTTGGAGCAGGGACACCCTCTGTTTATACTATATATATGTTTTTAGTTAAACTGGTCTTAAAAGGTACCATGTTATTGTGCAATACTAATATATTCAAATAATACAGTACAGCGCCACTAATAGCTAGCTGGCAAATAGATCAACAGACAAATGGCTAGCTATCTTAAATGCTAGTATGAATAAAATAAAAACATTCTTTATCCATGATTTTATTTCAAACCAGCAAGGTACAGTGAGTAGGGTGGCTTTGTCACTGCCATTTCTAAATGACACTACAGAGTGTTGGATCAGTGTTAATGTGTATTTAAAGACATTTATATTAGTGGGAAAATTGTGGGTGGAAAATAAATAAATATTTTTTTTTACTTTTTCAAGAGTTTCATCAAACAAAAATATCACGACACTCGCTGCAGTATCTCTGCGGACCCCCGAAGATCTCTGTTTTAAATTCTGCCTTTAACCCAGTGTTTCTCAATTATTTTCTGTTAAGGTTGAAGAAAACATTTGCCTAACATTCAGTGTTTTAACTATGGGAGGAAACCACTGACGTGTTTATTAATTGTGCATTCGGTATACAACCCCTTGAAAAAATTATGGAATCACCAGAGTTGGAGGATGTTAATTTAGTTGTTAAATTTTTTAGGAAAAAAGCAAATAAAAAATATGACACAAAACTATAGCCATTTCAAATGGAGACTTTCAGGCCTTAAGAAACACTAAAATAAATCAAGAATTTAGATTGTGCTAGTCACTGGTCACAGTGGTCAGTAAAGGTTTTGTTTTTAAAACAAGCAGAGTGAAAGAAATATTGAATCACTCAATTTGGAAAAAGAAATAATGGAATTTGAAAAACAAACAAAAACACTACAACACACCACTAGTACTTTGTCGCACCACCTCTGGCTTTTATAACAGCTTGCAGTATCTGAGGCATGGACTTAATGTGTGACAAATATTACTCTTCATCAATCTTGCTCCAATTTTCTTTGACTGCTGTTGTCAGATCAGCTTCACCAGCTGTGAACACTGTTTTTTTTTTTAAAGTTGCGATTTGAAATGACTATAGTTGGATAAACTGAACTTAATTAACATCCCCCAACTCTGGTGATTTCATCATTTTTGCCAGGGAATGTAATTGTACATGCAGTATAGAAAACTAAGTGTCTTCACCTGTATGTATGGCCCATCTCATGAAGAGAGGAGCATCTTTCTCCAAGTCCCAGCCATGCCGAGCAGCGTGCATCCACGGGATCTGGAAGATTCTTTTTTCCTGGAGAGGTATGTCATCATGCACTATCACTTTTTGTGCCTCTTACTGCTACATACAGGCAAAAGCATGTTTTTACAATAAATATCAACTAGATAATTATCGTACCGATATGAGATTATAACATCATATCAATAAATACGATAACGTGCATAAATAGCTTAGATAACCAATTACAAAGAAACACTCCAATAAGGCAAGATTACCCGTACTGTGATTTAGGTGGGTTTGGGTGAAAAAACAAAGTGCTTCCCCTGAGCTCATTGTAAACAAAAATGGCGTCCATTGTTTGGGACTTTTCGCATGCTCTTTGCACAAAATGTTCTACAAACATTCTGCGAGGAGGGAAAAAACATCAATTTTCAACACATCAAACCTTATCAGTCAATCAATTGTGTTTTGAAAGCGTACGAAGACGCCTGCGTTTCCAAAAAAGCTGCCCCAAAGCCAGCTGCAAAGAAATGCCTGAATAAACTACATTTAAGTCTACATTTAGAAAAATAACAGTTATAGATACAGTGCACCCAGAAAGTATTCACAGCGCTTCACTTTTTTCACATTTTGTTATGTCACAGCCTTTTTCCAAAATGGAATAATTTCATATTTGTCCTAAAAATTCCAAACATAAGACCCATAAAATTCCCAAATGTAATAAAAATAAAAAAGATTAAAAAAACACACATACATTAGTATTTACAGTCTTTGCTCAATACTTTGTTGATACCTTTGACAGAAAATACAGCCTCAAGTTTTTTTTAATACGATGCCACAAGCTTGGCACACCTATCTTTGGGCAGTTTTGCCCATTTCTCTTTGCAGCACCACTCAAGCTCCATCAAGTTGAATGAGAAGCGTTGGTTTTCATCCAGGATGTCTCTGTACATTGCTGCATTCATCTTGCCCTCTAACCTGACTGGTCTTCCAGTTCCTGCCACTGAAAACCATCCCCACAGCCTGATGCTTCCACCACCATGCTTCACTGTAGGGATAGTATTGGCCTGGTGATGAGCGGTGCCTGGTTTCCTCCAAACATGACGCCTGGCATTCATGCCAAAGAGTTCAACCTTTGTCTCCTCAGTCCAGATAATTTTGTTTCTCGTGGTCTGAGAGTCTTTCAGGTGAATATTGGCATATATTATTGGCAATATTCTTTTTATTAAGAAATGGCTTCCGTCACGCCACTATATCATACAGGCCTTAAATTCTACAAACTAATATATATTTCTTAAATTCTTATATTTATTTATTTTAGGTTAGCGCCTTGCATGGCAGCTCACGCCATCAGGTGTGAATGTGTGTGTGAATGGGTGAATGTGGAAATACTGTCAAAGCGCTTTGAGTACCTTGAAGGTAGAAAAGCGCTACACAAGAATAACCCATTTATCATTTATTATATTTATTTTTTATTTTTTCCTATGCTATGTATGTGCCTCTTAAGACTTCACTGTCATATTACCTGTAAACTAAACAACATTTATGCAAATCTATCTTTTTGTTGTTTTTGATGGTATTGGCCGGGTTATGAGTGGTGCCTTGTTTCCTCCAAACATGATGCCTGGCATTCATGCCAAATACCGGTAGTTCAATCTGTTTCTCACCAGACCAGAGCATTTTGTTTCTCATGGTCTGAGAGTCTTTCAGGTACATTGTGGCAAACTTTTTATGAAGAAATGGCTTCGGTCAGGCCACTATACCACACAGGCCTGATTGGTGGTTTGCTGCGGAGAAACTGCCCAAAAATAGGTGTGCCGAGCTTGTGGCATCTTATTTGAGGCTGTAATTTCTGCCAAAGGTACATCGAAAAAGTATTGAGTATAGGGTCTGAATACTTATGTAGATGTGTTTTTTATAAATATGCAAATAAAAAATATTCACGTTGCCAATATGGGGTATTGTGTGGATAATTTTGAGGACAAATATCGATTTCTTCGATTTGGGAATAAGGCTGTAACATAACAAATAGTGGAAAAAGTGAAGCGCTGTGAATACTTTCCAGATAATCGGTTATAGGTATCCTTCTTGAGAAGCAGGAAATGAAAGCCTAGTTTTAGCGTCAATATTTCAACTTCTTCCCGTTACTTTACACCAGGGCTATTCAACTAAATTTTTGGGAGACAACATTTGTAGAAAGGGGGACAAGCTTCTCCCTTCCCTATTATTTTTATTTTGTATATTCCTGAGAACCAGGCGCATCCTCTACAATAGTCAAAGTGGGAACCTTTGGGCACCTCACAATTTGATTATGATTCAAAAGTTACGATTTGATTAAAAATCGATTATTGATGCATCTTTAATTTACGTACATTGATGCAGTTTAACATTTCTTTTCATTTCACTAATTAAGCGTTTATCACTTGCAATTAAAAAAAACAACTATTCATTTAGAATAAGAAACAGTTAAATTAATTCCCACAATTAATAAATTAATGAAAATGTGTGCAAAACTGGACTATAAGTGCCTGATAATAAAGGAGCTGATCTGATCTCTTGGTGAAGTGGCTCGCTGCAGTCAGTCAAATTTTAGAACTGTCTGCATTACTTTATTTACAATAAATAAATCGATTAGAGACGTTTACTAATCGATTCTATAATCGTCCATGTCGGAAATGCAATGCATCTAAAAATCAATTATTTCCCCCACCCCCATACAATAGACATTTGATTTTGGTATTGTTTTTGTCCGAGTTACAGGAGTGCTCTGCTGTCTTTAAAGACTTCTGCAAAAAAGGTAGTTAAAGATCATCAGCATGACAGCACACTACACTGTAAAGAAAGTCAGTAAATTTTACGGTAAAAATCAAAGTTGTAGCGTTTTTCCATTTACAGAAACGCACTGTAAAAACAATTATCATATATTTTACAGTAAAAAAAACTGCCATTTTATTTCATAGCAAATATAGCAGTGTAACCATTTTATATTTATGGTAATCTGGTGTAAAACCCTCTGTAAATTAGAAGGTTAATTCTGGCGAGTGAGCTGCCAGTTTTTTAACGTAAAATCTGAATTTTTTTATTTTATTTTTAAGTGTTGTGTTTTTGGATTCTCCTGCAAAAATGTGACTCTCTCCCAGTTTGAACTAAACTCACGGACCTCTTTGAAATGTTTTCATTTCTTTTTCTTTTTTTTTGTGTCGCCTGTTGGAATAGCCATGCTTTACACATATTTGCTCTTTTATTCCATCTTTTATGTGTTTTTTGTAATTGTATTTTTAGAATGTGCCGCAGCCATTAAAATACTAGCAATGCAAATGGCCCCCGGGCCGCAGTTTGGATAGTCCTGCAGTAAGTCAATGAGAAAAAAATCCTAAATAAATTTTATTTAAAATGAACTCAGGTCCAAATAAGTCATTACGTTTCCACAAGTAATATGATGTAAACTCCTCACATGAACTGTATTTTGTGCATTCTAAAGAGGATAGGTGCCAATAAAAGTACTTACTTTGTTTACCCATTTGAGCCCTGGTATCTGACAGGAGTTGATCTGCTCTTCCAGCCACGGCCGCATCCTCATCCTATCCACTGGCATCTTGGGCTGTCAACACACAAACATGTGAACAAAGAACTAACAAGCAACGTCTGCATGCAAAGCTTCAAGAACTGCAAGCAACCATTAAGTGTGATTATTTAATAGCTTCAAATACACACCCTGGATAAATGCCGCAGGTACTGTAAGGAGGCGCTAAAAACTACAACATGGGTGATGGGAGAAGACGCTGTCGAAGTGGAGGCACGTAAATAAGACCGCCCACAAAACGGCGCATAGTGAAAAGACGGTCAGAAAGTGTCTTGAAAAAAGTGGGTAAATGGGGCGGTATAGCTCGGTTGGTAGAGCGGCCGTGCCAGCAACTTGAGGGTTGCGGGTTCGATCCCCACGTCTGCCATCCTAGTCACTGCCGTTGTGTCCTTGGGCAAGACACTTTACCCACCTGCTCCCAGTGCCACCCACACTTGTTTAAATGTAACTTAGATATTGGGTTTCACAATGTCAAGCGCTTTGAGTCACTTGAGAAAAGGCGCTATATAAATGTAATTCACTTCACTAAGACATAATCTATGCAATATTTTGACTAAATAACCACAATTACATGTTATGTAGACCACATTGAGGTGTTTCAAAAGGAGAAACAATTATTTAGATGACCCATTTAAGGCTTGACATAAAAAAATCTCTTCACACTGGTATTGCCTTTAGGAATGTTAAAATGTTACCTAATATCAAAGTTAAGGCTGTTTAAGGAGTATTATTATTATAGAGGTGAGGAAGTTTATTATAGGATGTTTTTTCAAACATGGAGTTTGACTAGGTTTGGTTTAATAGTAGTGTTGTTGTGTGGTCGGATCAAAGTCCGTCAAGCCATAATGCTGTGGCAGTCGCCCAGCAAAATAGCAAAGCATGCCAACAACACTGAACTAGTCAAACAGGGGAAAGACACCGTACTGGAAACATACAACTATTGAAAGTCTCAATGGCTTATGAATATTTCATAGAAGATGTTTATTTTTTTATATTGATATAACAGTTACATTGGACAAACCACATGCAGTGCTTTAGGTTTTACAACAAGAAAATGCTAATTTTCAACACATGTCCATAGGAGGCTCCTAGGATACAGAATATGTGTTAAAATGTTACAAAATATACAAAGAATCAGATTCACAATAACTTAATCCTGTGTACAACTTTGCTCTGATTTCTGCCACAATTTCTGACACTGGTGAAGACGTTTGCCGTTTTAATTCAGTGGGGAGAATGTTCCACAGTCTGGCTGCGCTACAGGAAAAGGTGGACTGTCCAAAAGATGTTTTGAACTTAGGAACCACACAGTCCACACTGACTGAAGATCTGGCGTTACGTCTGCGAGAGCCTTGACGTCTGACAGCCAGATTTGAGACTAGTGATGGCACATGATTAGTTAGACATTTAAAAAAACAATTTCAGATGACATTCAGATTAAGTTTATGGTTAAACCAGAGGTCTTTAACATTTTCCAAACTGACGTAGACATGGAGTGAGGACCCCCCATTTATATAACTTGCATAGCATTGTGTTTTAGATTAAATTGGCCCTAAAAGGACCTTGTTATTGTGCAATACGCACCTGTCATTCCTCGCATTATGATTAAAAAGTTGCATTCTTAAAAGTTGAGTTTTAGTGTAAGTTGGATCTTATTTCTAAAATATACATACATTAACGCCAAAGTCACTCACAATGTACACGCAACACACAAATAAAAAGATTCAATATAAGAATTAAATTAAACAATAATAATTACAAAAATAACTCCTTATGTGAGCCATTTTTGACAATTATTTACATCCAACTTTGTCTCTCTCACAGTCACATCACAATAGTTGCGTCTACTGTACTTTCTTTAACCCTTGTTATCTTTGAGGCGTTTTTACCTTTTTAAAATATTGTCAGGAAGGATAATCTCCTTTTCTACTAGATCTTCTAACAGCACGGAATTAGAAATGGGCGATATGGCCTAAAATATATATTGCAGCCTACTGCGATAACAATATATATCACAATGTATAATTTAGCATATAAATGATAATAGAAGCATTTCGTAAGGGGTTGCAAAGGCTCCTAATTTAACTGCTGAAGTACCGTAATTTCCGGACTATAAGCCGCTACTTTTTCCCCTTGTTCTGGTCCCTGCGGCTTATACAACGGTGCGGCTTATTTACGGCCTGTTCTTCTCCGACACCGATGCAGAGGATTTCGGTGGTTTTAGTACGCAGGAGGAAGACGATGACACAATGATTAAAGACTGACTTTTCATATACCGGTAGGCTGGTTATTTTGATAACGTACAGGCGAGCACTTTGTATTACTTTGCACCGTTGTATTATTTGTACTCTGCACGAATGCTGTTCGCCATGTCAAAGATGTGAAAGTTTGATTGAATGATGGAAAGATTTATTTTTAATAAATGGGACGCTTTGCGTTCCCAAACAGTCATCTCTGTCCCGACGATCCCCTCCGTGGTATCAGGAACCCCTATATACTACGGTAATTACACATCAAAACCCTGCGGCTTATAGTCGGGTGCGGCTTATATATGGAGCAATCTGAATTTCCCCCTAAATTTAGCTGGTGCGGCTTATAGTCAGGTGCGGCTTATAGTCCGGAAATTACGGTATACGGTAACATATTGTGTCAAAACTATTATTAATCTATTTGCTAATTTACTGTTAATAGCTGGTTATTCTCTGTTGTAACATGTTTCTATCTACACTTATGTTCAAATGTAATAAGCACTTATTATTCTGTTGTTTGATACTTTACATAAGTTTTGGGTGATACTACAAATTTGGGTATCGATCCAATACCAAGTAGTTACAGGGGCAGTATTGGTCATACAAATGTTGATACTAACTAATACTTAAAATTTTCAACAGCATTGAATGATTCAATTTAAAACAATTATAATCAGACAAAAACAGGATAGCAGTGAACAATATAAAATATTTAAATAATTTCCTACTATTGGCTCTGATTTAAATCCTTTCGTTTTTGCCCTTAAAGCCCTTGTGTATCCAGGTACTTATTTCCTGAGTTTGTAAACAGTAAGGACAAAAGATTTTGTACAAATAAAACATATTGATCTAATGACTGTAGTATCAAGCATACACTGACTCTATACTTGGCATCGCCGATCCGCCTACTTATGTTTACATTCAAGAGCTCTAGCTTAGCAGATAGCATGGCTTCTCGTATTCTCCTACGGTGTGTAACAAAACATGTTTAGCTATTCCCCGTCCTCCAGAAATAATGATACTTGCAAGAAACTTACTTTATTTGCCTCAATGGAGACCAGGATTAGTTATTTAGGGACGGCTTCACACTGTGGAGCAGGGGTCACCAACCTTTTTGAAACCAAGAGCTACTTCTTGGGTACTGATTAATGCGAAGGGCTACCAGTTTGATACACACTTAAATAAATTGCCAGAAATAGCCAATTTGCTCAATTTACCTTTAACTATGTTATTATTAATAATTAATTATATTTATCTTTGTGGAAACACTGATCATCTTAATGATTTCTCACAATAAATATATATAGAAACAGATAAATATCAATATGCAACACTTTATTTTTATATTTTATCCAAGTGCACATTTTTCAAATTGAACATTTTCAAATGATCACTTCTAAGACAGTCTTGTGAAATCACAATATCCCATTTTAACTAGCTGGCTACTAAAAAATTTTAACAAATCATGAATTACTTTGCACCATGTTTGTACAAATAATAACTCATGTAAAATACAAAAGTCAACTCTCAGATTTTTAAATAAATCATGGCGAAGTTGGTAGAGTGGCTGTGCCAGCAATCAGAGTGTTGCTGGTTACTGGGGTTCAATCCCCACCTTCTACCTTCCTAGTCACGTCCGTTGTGTCCTTGGGCAAGACACTTCACCCTTTGCCTCTGATGGCTGCTGGTTAGCGCCTTGCATGGCAGCTCCCGCCATCAGTGTGTGAATGTGTGTGTGAATGGGTAAATGTGGAAATACTGTCAAAGCGCTTTGAGTACATTGAAGGTAGAAAAGCGCTATACTATATTGTCATTTATTTATTATGTCACACTTTGAACTGGACACCAAATCTGTTATCTGTTTCTTTGTCAGTTAGTGAAGACCAAGTCTTTAAAATATTTTCTTGGATTTTCAAATTCTATTTGAGTTCTGTCTCTCTTAGAATCAAAAATGTCGAGCAAAGCGAGCTAGTAAATAAATACAATTTAAAAAATAGAGGCAGCTCACTGGTAAGTGCTGCTATTTGAGCTATTTTTAGAACAGGCCAGCGGGCTACTCATCTGGTCCTTACGGGCTACCTGGTGCCCGCGGGCACCGCGTTGGTGACCCCTGCTGTGGAGGGACGTTAGCCACGAGCTCACTAGCAAGGACGCTATTGTGCATTGAGAACACAGTTGTCGTGTCGTTGATAAATTAGCGGGACACAGCTAGGATATTTCATCAACATGCATTATCATGATATAATAACAGTAATACAAGCTATATTGTCTGCCAAATTTATATAATTAAAATTGAATATTATCTATATCAGTGTTTCTCAACCTTTTTTGAGCCAAGGCACATTTTTTGCGTTGAAAAAATCCGGAGGCACACCACCAGCAGATATCATTAAAAAACGAAACACAATTGACAGTAAAAAGTTGTTGTCGCAATTGTTGGGTATGACTTTAAACCATAACCAACCATGCATCACTAAAGCTCTTGTCTCAAAGTTGGTGTACTGTCACGACCTGTCACATCACGCCGTGACTTATTTTGAGTTTTTTGCTGTTTTCCTTTGTGTAATGTTTTAGTTCTTGTCTTGCGCTCCTATTTTGGTTGCTTTTTCTCTTTTTTTTGTATTTTCCTGTAGCAGTTTCATGTCTTCCTTTGAGCGATATTTCCCGCATCTACTTTGTTTTAGCAATCAAGAATATTTCAGTTGTCTTTATCCTTCTTTGTGTGGACATTGTTGATTGTCATGTCATGTTCGGATGTACATTGTGGACTCTGTCTCTGCTCCACAGTAAGTCTTTGCTGTCGTCCAGCATTCTGTTTTTGTTTACTTTGTAGCCAGTTCAGTTTTAGCCTTCCCTAAGCTTCAATGCCTTTTCTTAGGGGCACTCACCTTTTGTTTATTTTTGGTTTAAGCATTAGACACCTTTTTACCTTCACACTGCCTCCCGCTGTTTCCGACAGCTACAAAGCAATTAGCTACCGGCTGCCACCTACTGATATAGAAGAGTATTACACGGTTACGCTGCCGAGCTCTAGACAGCACAGACACTCAACAACAACACATCATTTGCAGACTATAATTACTGGTTTGTAAAAAAAAAAAAGTGAACCCAAATAGGTAAAATTACATAATTAAAGTTAAAGTACCAATGATTGTCACACACACACACTAGGTGTGGTGAAATTTGTCCTCTGCATTTGACCCATCCCCTTGTTCACCCCCTGGCAGGTGAGGGGAGCAGTGGGCAGCAGCGGTGGCCGCGCCCGGGAATAATTTTTGGTGCTTTAACCCTTAACCTCCCACAGCACACCAGACTGTATCTAACGGCACACTAGTGTGCCGCGGCACACAGTGGTTGAAAAACACTGATCTATATCACACAACCATACACTGAATAAATCATCACTCTAGCTTTCATGAACATTAATACTCTATCTTAAATGAAAATCACAGTTGTGGTAGTGAAGAAATAGGGGAACAAAAGAGCAACTACGGCTTGGCTCGGTTGGGAGAGTGGCCGTACCAGATTCGACCCCTGGCTTCATTCATCCGAGTCACGTTGGTTGTGTTTTTGGGCAAGACATTTCCTGATGGGTTGTGGTTAGGGCCTTGCATGGCATCTCCCGCCATCAGGGTGTGAATGTATGGGTGGATGTGGAAATAGTGTCAAAGCGCTTTGAGTACCTTGAACTAGAAAAGCACTATACAAGTATTACTTTTGGTGGCCATTTATCTTTTCATGACATTTTTTTTCATGGCATACTGCTGCACGGAAGACACAATGAAGTCCATAAAATTTTCTAAAAAAGTGACGATGATGCAAATCTTCATTTAACGGCCCATTTATCTGTTCACTACAGTATTTTTGATTACCGTATTTTTTGGACTATAAGTCGCAGTTTTTTTTCATAGTTCGGCCGGGGGTGCGACTTATACTCATGAGCGACTTATGTGTGAAATTATTAACACATTACCGTAAAATATCAAATAATATTATTTAGCTCATTCACATAAGAGACTAGACGTATAAGATTTCATCGGATTTAGCGATTAGGAGTGACAGATTGTTTGGTAAACATATAGCATGTTCTATATGTTATAGTTATTTGGATGACTCTTACCATAATATGTTACGTTAACATACCCGGCACGTTCTCAGTTGGTTATTTATGCGTCGTCTAACGTACACTTATTCAGCCTGTTGTTCACTATTCTTTTTTTTTTTTAATTTGCCCTTCAAATGTCTATTCTTGGTGTTGGGTTTTATCAAATAAATTTCCAACAAAAATGCGACTTATACTCCAGTGCGACTTATATATGTTTTTTTTCCTTCTTTATTATGCATTTTCGGCCGGTGCGACTTATACTCCGGAGCGACTTATACTCCGAAAAATACGGTAATGATAATGTGTATTTAAAGTGAGGCTGACAAATTCAATGCATTAGTGGCAAAGTATGCTTTAAAATACACAACAGCTTGATTTAAGCTAAAACGGTTAGCAATTTTGAGCAAATTCAAGTAAACCATTTAAAAGTGCTTGTTTGACCTTTTGACAATAAAGTTACTTTGAGCCAAAATATATTGTACTTGTTTAAACTTAAACGCAAGTTATTTACTGCAAATAATCAGATCTGATTTTGAAAATTAATTACTTGACAGCACCCCCAGTACCTCCACTGACACCCTTGCGGTCGCGAACGGCCAGTTGAAGACCTCTGCGTTAAACCACTAACTTGTTTTGGACCGCCATACCAAGATTGCACAACACTGTATGGGGAATTCACTGTTTTTGCAAAATAAGCAGGAAGATCAAACACACCCAGACATGAACAATTAATATACACACATTTCAGGACGTTTGCATGACTACAAATTATATATGTTCACTGGAAACACAGTAAGCCAACAAACATTAAGACTTACGTTGTAGTTTTATAATTGCCACTAAAACAGTAAATGGCGTGACACATTTGAGAAGTCTACAACGATTCTGCGAACGACTACAAACTGTGAACGCACCACGAACGTCGTTCTACAGTAGAAGTTTATTACAACAGCGTGACAAGTTCAACCAAGCTTTGCAGCTCTCCCGCACAAACGAAACAAGCTAACCCCCAAAAGTGAAAATAAAAGCTCAGGCGAGTGAATAAAAGGCAAGAGAGAAAGTAAAAGACGTCATTTGGCTTACAGGGCAAGCAAGGCGCAGTTACGTCGCCCAGCTTGGTAACATTTAGCGGCGGGGAAATGCGGAAGTTACCTGGTGACTTTGGACAGCTCGGAGCTTCTGCCAAAATAACACGATGGTGGCGATATGTTTGAATATTGTACTGGCTGCAGGGAAAAGTGAGAGCGTCGTTAGGTTTTGTTTCTGGTCCAGAGCGAAAGCAAAACAAGAAGGTTAACTCGGGAAGTGGAAATCCCCCTCCTACTTCTGTGTGGCTCTTTCGAGCCGCGGCGCGGAAGTGAGCAGCCAGGAGAAGGGGGGCGAGAGGAGCTTGATCCAAAGGTCGACAGGAGCGATACCGGGGGCAGCTGCGACCGGTTCGATACTTACTTGACAACATTTATCGTTTATTTTCACCTGCTTTAAACGCCTTTATGTGTTGTTTATATATGATATTGTCGATATTAGAATGAGAACCAAAGGAATGTTGACCTTTATTGTAGAAAAATTAAATTACAACAAAAATGTGTTGTTGATATTGTAACATTGATGTATTAAAACTGGGGGCGAAAATAAAATGAACGAGAAACAATAATAGTTTTTTTTCTTGACTAACAATTGTTGGACCCCGACTTAAACAAGTTGAAAAACTTATTCGGGTGTTACCATTTAGTGGTCAATTGTACGGAATATGTACTTCACTGTGCAACCTACTAATAAAAGTCTCAATCAATCAAAAAAGCCCCCCTCTCCTTCATGGGAGGGGGGGGGCACAGGTTCAGTGGCCACGGATGAAGCGCTGGCTGTCCAAAGTCGGGACCCGGGGTGGACCGCTCGCCTGTGCATCGGTTGGGGACGTATCTGCGCTGCTGACCTGTCTCCACTCGGGATGGTCTCCTGCTGGCCCCACTATGGACTGGACTCTCACTGTTATGTTAGATCCACTGTGGACTGGACTCTCACAATATTATGCTAGATCCACTTGACGTCCATTGCACTGGTCGCCCAGGGGGGTCCCCACATCTGTGGTCCCTTCCGAGGTTTCTTATTGTCTCATTGGGTTGAGTTTTTCCTTGCCCTGATGTGGGATCTGAGCCGAGGATGTCATTGTGGCTTGTGCAGCCCTTTGAGACACTGGTGATTTAGGCTATATAAGTAAGCATTGATTGATTGACTGTGTTTACCTTTTTAATCAAACAATTTATGTAATGTAA
This sequence comes from Entelurus aequoreus, assembly GCF_033978785.1. Classification (NCBI taxonomy): domain Eukaryota; kingdom Metazoa; phylum Chordata; class Actinopteri; order Syngnathiformes; family Syngnathidae; genus Entelurus; species Entelurus aequoreus. The sequence goes on along the minus strand of NC_084734.1, from coordinate 53,915,687 downwards.
TATAATTCCTTTCTTTTTTTGTATGTTTATTTTGTTACATTTATGTACTAAATTGTAAACAAAATATATTTGGAGGCAAACATTATTTAAATGAAAAAAAAAGTGTTTTTATGGTCTTATTTTGTTTTTAATCATACAATTGTAGGTATTAAGGGATTATTTATTTTTGTTAATATCGTTACATTTATATACAGTATATAAATATTTGGGGACAAAATTGATTTGAATGAAAACAAATATTTTGTTGTTTACTCATTATGCTCTGATGACCTTTTTAATCAAACAATGTGATAAAATGGGAATAATTTATTTTATTGTTGATATTGTTAGATTTATGCATTAAATTATTATTTTTTTATATTTGGAGGCAAAAATTATCTGGAGGAGAACCAATGGTAGTTTTTGTATAGTAATAAAATATATTAAGTTAATTTTTTGTTTTGTATTTGGTACATCGTCATATGTTGTTATATAAATACAGGTGCATCCAAATCAATTTAAATGTGCTGCAGAAGTTTTTTGTTTTAAAAGGGAACTACACTTTTGGGGGAATTTTGCTTATCGTTCACAATCATTATGTCATTACATGACGAAGGATGGATTTTTTTAATATGCATTCTAAACATGAAATAAATGTAAATGAAAATCTGCTTACAGCGGAGCTAATGGGAGGCCCTCTATTCTGCCCATAAAATCCAATAGATAGCAATTCAAAAATACTCCATTTGCATTTTGTGACTTGAATATTAACCAAGTATCAATGATATTGTTATTATAGGCGGGAACGCAGACAAACTATTTATAGCTGAGACGTGATCACTACTGTGTGTGCCTATGTTTACAACATCGAGTGGTCTGCTGCTTTCTCACTTCCTTGCTTGAGGAAGTTTATTCTACATCATATATCTTGCCTCTCACCTAGAAAGTAGATGGCTGAGCACGTACTCCGACAAGTTGGTACACTTTGACGGCCTTTTAGGACCCGGACATGGGGAGAACGACACAAAGAGACACTTGGTGTGTCAACCCCCCCACCCTCGTTCCTTCGCAAGGATTATGAGTAATTTTTCATCTACACTTGAATATGTGAACATCCCAGCAGTCTGCATCCTAATGACAGCAGACCTTGTACAGCATGTGATGTTGTATTATGTTCATAAAGTCTGCAGTGAGTAATAATCCATTCATCCATCCATTTTCTACAGCTTGTTCCTCTTGGGGTACCGAAGGGTGGCTGGAGCCTATCACAGCTGCATTCAGGTGGAAGGCAGGGTACACCCTGGACAAGTCGCAACCTCATCAATGCACCGTTTATGCTTATAATAATCAAAATACGTAAACAGCAGTGGTGTGCCGTCAGGGCCAGCAAGACTTTCTCTGCTGGCCTAACATAACCAGAAATCATAATCATAATTAAAGATAAAAAACAATTTTTATTTACTTTCCCTAAATATCTAAAGTTATTCATATTCTCTTCACGTCATATTATGCTCCTTCCAATGCTGTTGTTTTTAGTTTAGAGTTTGTATCCAATCAGAATTCAGCTAGCTTGTGTTGCCATGCTGTACCAAATCTGCCTGGTGCCTTCAGACTCAACAATGCGGGCGTCTTTGCACTGTAAGTGAACGGACACATAGAGGGGATAGACAATTGCGATAGCCAATCAGAGCACGAGTTGTTGTCCGTAAGGCCTTCTAGCTGGCCTAACGCTGTGATTGGATATACACTTGGGAGTCCCAAGTGTGTATCCAATCACAAGTTGAGAAAACAGAACCAGAACCATACGAGCCATAGAAAGCCACATAAAACTCACCGGTACAATAACCACAAAGATAAAGTGTTTATCCTATAAATCCGCTGTCGACAGACGAAGCCAAGCAATGCAGGTTTAGCGAGCGGTGCACGCTCCCGCGAAGAAACCAATTTTTGGCATGCATTCACATTTTGGCACAACACTGGCAGCGAAATGGTTTGCCTGCCAAATTGTTCAAACATTTGATTTCTTAATTTTTTCATGTTTAATTTTTTTTATCCAATTCTTTTAATTTTGACAGTACCACATACAATATATTTTAATTGCTGAAGCGGGTTTATTGAATGGTAAATGCGCTGAAAAATAGACCCTTTTGTACGCTGTTGAGGGGGTTCAGAATTCGGACATCACTGAAGGCGTAGGTGAGAAACGCACGGCCCGCCACTGGTAAACATTAAATGTTATTATAAACGTGCCTGTTACTACATTACATATACCTGTATACTTACATCATGTCCATAAAACCTTAATGGAGGTGTTTGGATGTTTTTTAGGGGCTTTATGGGCAGAATTGAGCGGCTCCCTATAGGCTCCATTGTAAGTGGACTTTTAATACTGTTTATTTAATACTTAGAATGCAAAAAAAAAAAAGAAATCATCCGTCATCATGTATTTCATAATGATTGTGAACAATAGGCAAAATTCCAAAAAAGGGCAGTTCCTCTTTAAATTAAGTAAGATGCTGACAAAGATCAATTAAAGACTCACTAATACAGTGAAAAGCTGTTAAATCATTTTTGTTATGTGAAAAGTTTTAGCATTTTTTAAAACAAATGCGGGATTGCTAGTTTATTCATTTTTCAAAAATATTGCATTTTGAAAATGTGTGCATAATCAAAATGTTTTTTGATTAACTTTTTGGGGCCAACATAAACTTTATTATGTATTATATTTATTATATATTAAAGGCAAACTCACAACTGTTTAAAAATCTTAAAATGTCCATCCATCCATTTCTACCGCATGCCCCTTTCACGGTTGCGATAAGGATGACGGAGTGGGGGAGCCTATCCCAGCTGCACTCGGGCGGAAAGTTGGGGTACACCCTGGACAAGTCGCCACCTCATCGTAGGGCCAACACAGATAGACAACATTCACACTCACAACATATATCAGCAACATATCATTTCAAACAGGCAAATTCCCAGATAAAATGAAAATAGCAAAAATCGTACCGATTTATAAGACTGCATGAGACAAACACCAGTTTACAAACTACAGACCTGTTTCTCTACTTCCACACGTTCCTAAAATCATTGAAAAACTGTTTAACAACAGATTAGACAAATTCATAAAGAAAAACTAAACACTCACAGACAACCAATACGAATACAGAGCCAACATCTCAACGTCAATGGCATTCATCGAAATAACGTAAGAGATCACAAATGCAATAGATAGTAAAAAATGTGCTGCTGCAGTTTGTGGGTTTAACAAAAGCATTTGACACAATTAATCACAGCATCTTAATAAACAAATTAGAACGGTATGGCATCAGAGGGTTGGTCTTGAACTGGATAAGAAGCTACTTAACCAACAGGAAGCTATACTTAAAGATAGGCGAACACACTTCCACAGAGCTAAAAATATATTGTGGTGTACCTCAGGGACCAATACTCAGACATACATTGTTCAATCTCGATATAAATGACATTTGTAAAGTTACAAAGGACTTAAAGTTAGTATTATTTGCAGATGATACAACAGCATTTTGTTCAGGAGAGAACATACAGAAGATAATACAAATAATAACAGAAGAAATTAACACATTAAAAAGATGGTTTGACAAAAACAGACAATCTTTTAATGTCAGTAAGACTAAAATAATGCTATTTGGTAACAGTAGAAGAGAAAGTCAAACACAAATACAGATAGACCGAGTAAATATTGAAAGGGTAAAAGAAAACACATTTTTGGGTGTAATAATAGATGACACAATTGATTGGAAATCTCATGTAAAAAATATGCAACATAAAGTAGCAAGAAACACGTCAAGAATGAATAAAGCAAAACATGTTCTGGACCAAAAATCACTTCATATTCTCTACTGTTCACTAGTGTTACCATATCTGAGTTATTGTGTAGAAATATGGGGAAATAACTGCAAAAGTGCGCTTCATTGACTAACTGTGTTACAAAAAAGATCAATTAGAAAAATACATACAGGTAATGTTGGATGTAGCGAACATACGAACCCTTTATTTATTAAATCACAATTATTGATATTCAACCATTTGGTGCATTTACAGCTACAATTATGTACAGAGTAAACTATAACCTGCTACCCAAGAACATACAACAATTCTTCTCAACAAAAGAGGAGAAATATAACCATAGAGGAAAATCTAATTTAAAACATTTGTATGCTCGTACAACACTTAAGACCTGTATTATATCAATATGTGGAATTAAATTATGGAACTGATTAACCAAAGTAATCAACTACAAGTGTTCACAAAGTACACAGAACAAGAATTAGGATGAACATCTCAAAGCCTTTTTTTTATTGAGACAAGGATGATTTATGTATTTAATATTTGTTTGCTTACTTTGGGGTTTTATTTATTTATTATTTATTCACTGTTTTGTTACAGAGAACAAGGACATTGGATAAAATTGCTATAGTATGAAAAGGGGTAGGATTAAATACGCTCTGCTTCTTCCTACTCCTTTTTGGACCTGCTGTAATCAAACAACTGGAATTGTGTGATATACATTGTATCGTATGCATGTTCCAAATAAACTAAAACTGAACTGAACACACTTGGGCCAATTTAGTGTTGCCAATCAACCTATCTCCAGATAACGTTGGAGGTATAAGTATTGGTATTGGCAAAACTTCACCTGTATTAACTTAATATCGCATCGATAGATACATTTTCCGTATCGCCGAAGCCGGTGGAACCTTCAACACAACTAAATAATGACACATCCACCACACGCATCGCTGAGCTCTTTCTAAGTTATTATACAAAACTGTCTATCTTTACATGTTTGTACTTTTTGAGTAAACTAAAAAAACAATATATGTGCGCCAAGATAGACGATCTTTGTGTTCGATTTCATTTTCACTTCCTGCCGTCTGCGTCTTCTCGTTTCTGCAGGAAACGAAAGTTATCGAGTTATAAATACCACATAGTTCCACTGCAATGCAGTTATTTGTGACTCACACATAAATACATATATTTACTAAATACATCAACGTGTAACAGAATCTTGTTTTTATTGTGTGTAGTTATTGCAGGAAGTGTTATGACGTAACCCGGGCGAGGTCTGATCATTAAGGTTGAGGACCAAGTACAATGGTTAGGGTTAGAGTTTGTTTCGAACATGTAAAAGGAAAATATCAGAATAATTCATATTTAAAATGAATTATTTTGACAGTTAAAATCAGTGTTTTGAGAGACATCAGTTAGTACTAATATCGTTTCATAAATTGAAATTGAAGAAGAGACCAACAATAATAGGATTTTATTTCACGTTTGAGTAGTTATCTTTTCGGAGCATAACATTTTTTAAAAGGTTTATAAAAAACAACTTATTTGACAAGGACACACTTTTGTTTGTGTTTAAATGTTACTTTGTATTGTACGGCACCCAAATGTTTCTCTGGCGGCCTCTCGTGGTCACTTCATTTACAACAACTGCAGACAAGTCATTTCAATGAAAAAATGTAGTGAAATGTTCTAGCCAGACATTGATTCACCAAAACCTGATTATCTACTAGCTGAACATATATTAAAAAAAAGAAAGCTACTTAGGAAAGTAAAGGTCTTTGGTTAACATGGAGACGATGCAGGGGATCTGCTTCTTGCCGGTGAATCCAGGGAGGTTAGAGTTAGATTCAAAGTGCATCGCCACAGTGTTGTTGACACGGGTCATGATTTGCATCAGCTCCAACTCTCCTCTGTGATGCTGCAACATGTTGCACAGCGCCTGCATGAACCAGGAACCATTCTGCGTGTTCCTCCATGAATAGTAGCCTAAAGGGTTGTTTTCATTGTTAGATCCGTACAACTCTATGTTTACAGTACCATGCTGCAGGACTTTGACTAAACGTGACATTACTGCACGTCGCTGGTAAAAAGTGCTGGGTTGGTTACCTGGGGCTGTGGAATAGGCGTAAAGGAAATCCGCCTCCACCGGTATTCTCTCTGAACTTTGCTCCTCTACACTGTCGGCCTGAAGCTCAGCTCCATCATCCAGCGTTGAGCCACGACACGCCTGGAACACATCGCCAAATATGGCTTCTTTAAATAGTTCGTAACAGTAACATAAGATCTTATTTCTAAATAAATGTAACTTAAAGGTCACCTATTATGCAAAATCAACTTTTCTTACCTATTGGCGTCTGTGTTTGTGTGTTTGGGATCTGCATGAGTCCCGAAAATGTGGAATCAAACCATGGAGGGATGGGGGGGATATTCATAAAACAATCTTGCCTTCATGAGTCATTTGGAATTTGCCAATTTTGTGACATTGGCGACGTAAGCAGATTAATCTTTAATCTTAAATTATCTATATATGGTAGAAATTTACCCGAAGAGCTTTGCGCGAGTCCGCCATTGTAGTCTAACATTGTAGTCAATAAGGTCCTTCTTTTTCTCTATCCTATTGTTGTGGGGCAGACTGGCTCATACATGCACATGCATGCTAATTCCGTTTCTTATACAAATTACTGTATCGCTCGAACTTATATGAAAAATAGATTCAACTATCATTTTAGGCAAAGTTAGCCAGCTAAACTTAGTCTTTATCAATTCAATTACTTTTTTTATTTATACATCACATACTTCAGGTGTGAAGCAGCGTTGGCACAATAAACATGAATCACATACACACACGTGCGGACATTAAGCACTACAGCCCTGATATAAAAGAATATACAATCTATTCAATAGCTATAATGTTCAGAATGAATCGAGTCTATTAGATTGCAAAAATGCCAGAGTTAATCAGTAATGTGCATGTGTGCAGCTTTTTAAACATAATCTCAAATTGCTGTTTTTTTGAGGAAGTTAGATAGCATTGTTTTTTTGGTTTTTTTGTAGCTACTATTCTTACTGCCCTTTGTTTTCACCAAAAAAATATACTTTGTTTTTGTCAGCACTGGGCCTGCCCTTGCTTTAATATGGACACAAGTTTAATAGTTACTATATTTACTTTTTTGTAACAGCTTATTGAGCAGCATATTTACAGTAATAATACATACTTCTGAATGAATCTGTCATCTTTGTAAGTTAGCACATGCCAGACATACCTTAAGTTGAATTTAAAAGTAGACGCTAAATTAGAGCCACTGACTCGGTTAATTCTTCATAAATCGATAAGTCGATTAAACGTTAAGATAATGGCTGAGTATCAAAATAGTCATCAGTTGCAGCTCTATTGTGTGGTATAAAACAGTCAAGTGGTTGTTGTTTTTTAACTTGTGCTTTTTGAAGTTAAGGTTACAAGATCTCTTTATACATTGAAAACAAATTCATAAAATCATAAGTTTATTCAATGTTTTTGGAAAAAATTAAGAGTCAAAACATTACGACTTTTGCCGCTACTTTCTGAAAAAGCTGTCACAAATTCAGGCATTTTAAGCCACAACAACAAACACAACAATGGCTGCAAAATCCTGGCTCCTGCCTCCCGGCTTTCCCCGTCAGCCAGAGCAAGTTACCCTGATACCCTGGTCCCCACAGCTGACTAACATTCTTTCATTAGCTCACAGGAGGTGCAATCACATTACCTTATTGAATGTACTATGCCATGCTTTAAGCTTGGATTGTTTTCAGTACATTTCACTCACCTGTATAAAGAAGAGCTTTGGTTTTCCAACCAGAGACCTGCAGCGATCTCCTTTAAAAGGTTTGGTCAGCATTTCAAGTTGTTCAAAACCGTCAGTTCCAAATATCACGCCCTCGTCGCCATGACTTAGCAGCACGCACACGAATGACGCGCTGTTGCTGTGGTCCTCTTGGGATGCTGCAAGTAAGGAAAGCGAATGAGAGTGACATAACTTGCTTTGATCATTTTGCTATTTCCGATCATGCATGCATGCTGGAAGTTACTGCTTACATCACAGTAGATCCTCACTACTTACAGGGGTTTTGTTCAAAGACCCTCCACGTACGGAGGAAAAATGCTAATTTTGGAAGTGCCGATAAAAAGGCCCTAAAATGTCTATTTTAAATACACTCTGAACCCTGTAATGTGCCTCTCACAGTTATTAATATTTTATATTCAGTTGTACACATTATACAGTATTGTACTTAAACATGCAGTTACACAACATCACGTTATGCCAAAGCATCTTCCTGCTGGAAAATGTTGAGTCTACCTGACTTGTGACAGCGCTGTCTGCTGGGTTCATAGCTGTAGCGCTCTTTTCCCCCTAGAGCAGCGCCATCAAACCACTTTCTCTTTATGTTTGTGTTTCCTATACAGTCATTCTGTAACTAAATAGGCTAATAGAAAGGTTAAAGAAACATTATATAAATCGTTGTGTCTTTAATCCTATTGTTATGTTGTTTTGATTGATAAAGATAATCACCAAGCGGGACTTCCGATTCTGGGTTAAAAGTAACTTCCAATGTCATGGCGATGAACCCAGTGCTTATTTTCATGAAGCATAGAGTAAAACGGTTGATGCACTTAAATTTCAACTCCTGCGTCATCAATAAGACATCTCCACATTGGTGAGAGTTTGATGTAACTAAAGCAGCAGGACTCCTTGGGACTTGGTGCACTACTTGTGTGGAGATGAACTGTTGATGCACTTCATCTTCAACATCATCAGCACCACATTACATTGGTGAGCCTTTGGCATGAGCGATGTGGAATGACAGGAAAAATACGACATATACCCTGCTAAAGTCAGCGGTTATCTGTGCTGCAATTGTCAAGTTGACCAACTTTCGTCCATGGTTTCAGCACATGGATGCCCAGTTGTAACACAGGAATTAGCCAGGATGCGATTAAGTATTTTCATATAGAGTAGTGGTTGTGAATAAAGCCTCAACACAAGCAATGACGCTTAGAAAGTAATCTCGTTATCGGCAAGTAGAACGCACTACGGGTGTTCCGACCCGATATTGATATCAATCTGATATTAGCAAAAACATATCGGATGATATCGGCTTGCAGCTAAAATATCCAATATACTGTAAGCTCCGATACAAGCAGACTTGCATCATGTTTACTTGAGCAAAGCTGTATAGCCAGTTAACATCTAAAAGCACACAAGTTTGGTATTTTCTTGTATTTCAGTCAAGTCATTTACAAAAGATAAATATGGTAGGCTAGAGGCTACTAGGAGTTAACATCCACACAACAGCTAATCACACAAGCTAAACCTGCAACATATTGCAGTCGAAAACACCACAAGTTAATTTAAATTATGCAAGCGAAAAATAACCGGTAATTAATCATGATTAATCCAAATTCAAAAGTGTAATTATTCTGATTAAAATGTACCATTGACAGCACTAATTTAACATATATACAGTATGTTGTTTTTTTAACCTTTTTAAAGAAATACATGATTCATTAATAATTATGCAAATTAGACAGTGAAGTAAATTATTATTTGATTGACTTGTTCGCAGTTAAAGCAGAGAGAAAAAACATGTGATGGTCGGGAGTGCAAATAGGTGTGGATCTACTGTTAAATAATGAGAAAAAGAAAAAACATTACTGCTGAGCATCAGACTCTTCATCTGCTTCACAGTCTGATCGTTGAACACTTTAACAGAATAACCAAATTCAGCAAACGTCTTGAAGGCAAGCTTAGCGTCCACATCCGTCCCGTTGCGAGTATTCATGTCTGTAAAGAGACACAAGCGGTGGTCCATGTTTAAAAAGAGGAGCATCTTGAAGAGATCAGATGGATCTACAGTAGTGCTGACAAGCACAACTTGGGAGGGTGTCTCTAACCAAGCAATCAGCTGGGCAGATTTCTGGAAACTGCCACAGGCTCGGCTCAGTTTCCTCATCAGGGCAACATATGACACCCTCCCGAGCCCTAAAAACCTCCACCAATGGCTTGGCACAGAGCAATCCTGCGACCTCTGCGGGAACATCAATGCCTCACTCCAGCACGTTCTGTCAGGCTGCAAAATGGCGCTGACACAGGGTCGGCTCAGATGGCGGCACGACCAAGTGCTCAGCAAGCTGGCAGAGGTGCTGGAGAAAAGTCGGTAGGAGGCAAACAACCAGAGTCCAGCAGAAAGCCAATGCAGGATCCACTTCCTAAGACAGGGGGAACCTGCGACACATTCCAGCAAGAGACCACCCGCCAAGCTATTAACACCAGGGGCGGCGTGGAAGATGGAAGTGGACCTGGGTAGGCAGCTCCAGTTCCCACAGGAGATATGCAGCACCACCTTAAGACCAGCTGTGGTGCTGTGGTCTGCAGCTCTGAAGTCAGTAGTACTGATTGAGCTGACAGTGCCATGGGAGGAGGGACTGGAAGCTGCCTACGAGAGAAAGAAGGCAAAGTATGCAGACCTGGTCGCAGAGTGCAGAGAAAGTGGATGGAGGGTGAGACTGTATCCGGTGGAGGTGGGAGCCAGAGGCTTTGTGGGCAGAACAACACCACGCCTGCTCAAGGACCTGGGACTACGTGGAGCCACCCTGAGCAGATCCACCAAGGAGCTTTCAGAAGTAGCAGAGAAATCTAGCCACTGGCTCTGGCTCAAACGACACGACAAGGCTTGGGGAGCAACATCCAAGTAGGTTTTGCTGCAGGGGGTGTCAGGGAGACGTCCCTGTTCACTGCCCCGCCACCGGGAAATGTTCTGGACTAATGGGCGAAACATCAATGAGAGGTGGTCCCCAGCTGAAGACCCTGCAGCAAAACCTTTTCTGGTATGCGGTCAGGTTTAGGCCTGCCTCAGGGAAGAGGATGTCCCTGCCATGCACAGTTCACCACAGGCACCAGTGGAGGTGCGACAGGCCTAAGGCCCAGCGGCTAGACCACTTTTCTGTAATTAAAATACTGAGCATAGTTACAGGTCACATGATATTTACTGATAACTCAAGCTTCTCCCTTGACACAGGTGCAAATACTGGATGTACCTGTAAAGTCGTTACATCAGTGGCACCTGGTCAAACTAACGTCTTCACGTGTGCATTGCTTCAGCAGACACACAAAGAATATACTTTATGATTGACAGTTAGGAAAAATTATTTTAATTGGGGTCCTTGGAAGAATGAAATCACTGAATTGGGAAAAAATATAGGTTATTTACTTGTACTTCTGTGGAAGTTCTTATTGTTGACAATTAGGCAGATTCCCATGTGTGGGTAGTCCATCTTGTAACGATACGGGTCACATGCTGATGCTTTGCTGGTGGGCACAGAGTCAGTTTCCTCAGCTTTCTGTCTGTCTGCATCTGATGGATGCTTCCTGAAAAAAGATCAAAAGAGTCATAAGGAGCGTTCAAAAGACAGGTGGAGAAACCAGCGGGGCAGCTTTCAACCCCGACATGTTCTTTCACAACATTTGCTTTTGTCAAGACCTGCTTACAAAAGGTTGACTCTCTTTGAAGCAGCTTTTATTCTATGACATTTTTCATGTGTTCTTGTGTCGCTTTCAACACAGCATCGTAGTTTCATTCAGTAACACTAAGACCAGACGTTTCCATCACATATAGTACAGGACAACTTAAAAGAAAGAGCATGGGGTGGCGTTGTGCAAAAAGGTGCAGAGTAAAGCAGGAGTCTTCAACATTTTTCAGACCAAGGACACCCAAACCGATAGAGAGATGGCGTGGGGACGAGGGATGGGCTATATGGCCTAAAATCTATATTGCAGCCCTCTGTCATCAATATCAATAAAGAATGTGTTCAATAAAACATTCAATGTTTTCTATCTTTTATGTCGGAAGAAACCCGTAGTTGCGTGGCTGCGTCGGTTGCATGACCAAATGCACTCGCTCTCTGTTAACCGAGCAACGCAGGAAGTGATTCCTGATCAGTGGGAGTAACACGCTAACAACCAATCAGGTAACAGTATCAACTATCAAGCTTCGTTGAGCAATCTTGTTGTCTCGCGGTTGATTCTTTGCAACGAGTGAGAAATGAAACAAAAAAATAGTGCAGCAGAGAGCGAATAATTTATCAATAAAACATGTAAAGTCACCCCAAAAGTATGACAGTTTTTGGGATTTTTGAAAACTGAGCATAATCAGATGAAGCACACCCGAGCACAGCCGTAACTTCCTGGCACTAAACCTGCCAAAAATAGTTCCCTCAAGTTTCTCAATGTTTACAGTTTCATATTTTGCACTATTTTGTTACACTTACACTTCAATAAGCATTTCTTACATATTCCTTATTTTTGCACCATAACTTTAACTCCTATTTGGGTCCCACATCAACCTTAAGAAAGTCAATGACTTCACTATAAAAGTGGGTGACATTGTTATCACCAGGAAGGATGAGGTCACCTACCTAGGTTCCATTCTAGAGGCTAATCTTTCCTGTGATAAAATGGCAACCAAGGTAATCAAAAAGGTCAACCAACGAACCAACGCCCCCTCCAGCTCCTTGAGCTGGAGGGGGCGTGGCCTCCAGCTCCGCCTGAATTTCGGGAGATTTTCGGGAGAAAATTTGTCCCGGGAAGTTTTCGGGAGAGGTGCTGAATTTCGGGAGTCTCCAGAAAAATCCGGGAGGGTTGGCAAGTATGGGGAGGGAGGGTTGGCAAGTATGGGGAGGGAGGGTTGGCAAGTATGGGGACACAGCTAGAATATGTCATTAACATGCATCATCACGATATTTTAACGATAGTATTGAAAGCTCTATCGTCGGCAGTTTTATGTAATTTAAATCGTATATTGTCCATACCACGCAAGCCTAGGGAGGACTATTAACTTAAATATCTTGTAAAAAATTGTGTTTGAAATTAACCTGGTCCTAAATGTACCGGGTTATTGTGCAACACTAAGATTTTTAAATAACGTAATATAGTGCAGCTAACTGTAAACTAGCGCGCTAATCGCTAGCTATCTTAAATGTAAAACATGTAAATAATTATTTATTCATGTTTATATTTTAAACTTGCAAGGTACAGTGAGTAGGGTGGCCATGTCACTGCCATTTTTAAGCTACACTACAGTGTGTTAGATTCATATTGTTAATGTGTATTTAAAGACATTTACATTTGTGAAAAAATGACAGGGTATGATATTAATACATATTATTTACAGGTGAAACTAAAAAAATTTAATTATCGTGCATTTATGTCAGCAATTCAACTTCCAATGTGAAACTAATATGAGATAACTCATTATATACAAAGTGAGATTTGTCGAGCCTTTATATGTTATAAATTTGATGATCATGGCTTACAGTTTTTGAAAATCCCAAATTTTCTGAAACTTTTAATTTAAGGATTTTTTATAAACTGTAAGCCATAATTATCAAAATTATATCAAAAGAGGTCTTGAAATATTTTGAGTTGCATGTTATAAGCTTATATCATATATTAGTTTCACCTTGTAAATCTAGTCGCTGGAATAAACGAACCTTTGCACGATATTCTAATTGTTTGACTTTCACCTGTAAATAATAAAGAAACCAAATCAACCAAAAATTTCTCGACCCCCTACAGTACCTCTGCGGATCCCGTAGGAGTCGCGGACACCCTGTTAGGAATCTGCAGTTTTTTGATTGATTGAAACTTTTATTAGTAGATTGCACAGTACAGTACATATTCCGTACAATTGACCACTAAATGGTAACACCCGAATAAGTTTTTCAACTAGTTTAAGTCGGGGTCCACGTAAATTAATTCATGGTAGTAATGACAAAGACTACATTAACACTGCAGGACAAAATGTCCTAAATCTGATTTTTTCAAAATCGGAATTTTTTCAGCTGACTGTTTACATTGCAAGTAAAATGTAATCTTTGTAATCTTGTAAACGTGTACTGACCCCAATGTGGCCTTAACATCAATTGCATGCCCAGTTCAATAAAGTGAAAAAAAAAGGAAGTTGACCGGATTCCATAAGTGAACAAGTTGCTACTACTACTACAAAATAAAACTAAGAGTCGCCACACCTTAAAAATTAGTGTTTTTGACGTTAAAACAAATTAAAGTAATATAATGTATGAATAGAGATTGTATACATTAGAGATGTAGAGATGTATACATACATGTAAAAACAAATCTGTTTTTATCAATTAATATTAGGATATTTTATATATCGTTTTTCCATATTTTCAATTGTTGTTGCTTATTGTACAATGTATTTTGAGCATCACAAGTGTCATTATCAAAACTTTTAATGACTTTTTAAAAATTAAAAACTACCGTATTTTTCGGACTATAAATCGCTCTGGAGTACAAGTCGCACTGGCCGAAAATGCATAATAAAGAAGGAAAAAAACATATAAGTCGCACTGGAGTATAAGTCGCATTTTTTGGGGAAATGTATTTGATAAAACCCAACACCAAGAATAGACATTTGAAAGGCAATTTAAAATAAATAAAGAATAGTGAACAACAGGCTGAATAAGTGTACGTTATATGACGCATAAATAACCAACTGAGAACGTGCCTGGTATGTTAACGTAACATATTATGGTAAGAGTCATTCAAATAACTATAACATATAGAACATGCTATACGTTTACCAAACAATCTGTAACTCCCAATCGCTAAATCCGATGAAATCTTATACGTTTAGTCTCTTACGTGAATGAGCTAAATAATTTTTTTTTATATTTTACGGTAATGTGTTAATAATTTCACACATAAGTCGCTCCTGAGTATAAGTCACACCCCAGGCCAAACTATGAAAAAAACTGCGACGTATAGTCAGAAAAATACTGTACTAGCAACAAATCTAATCTTTTTCTGATAATATAAATTATAGTAATGTTTCGAGACGCTTTACTTCTGTCCCTTGCTGAGGCGAGCTCCAGCAAGCATGACATCATACTTGCTTCGCACTGCTCTAGTTGAACTTTCTCTTCTCAAAAGCCGCCACTGTCCTCTTAATATTTGCACATTTTGTGAATGGCTGTCTGTGGGTATATCTGCGATATATTAAAATGACATCCACATCGCAGACATACTGACAACGCTCCAGACAATGGCGTGCGTTTTGTTTTCTGTTTTCGGTAATCAAAGTCTTTTTTCGGTACATTCCCTGTAAATAGTGTGCAAATAATAGGCTATGTATATCCATTCAAACTGTAACGACCTGCTGGTGTTAATGTTTTATGTTCGTTTGGTTCGGATTTAATGCCAGTTTTTCCCATGTTTGCAAACACACTGTCCGTGCCTGAAAGGCAATTGGCGGAGAATGAGGAAGTGTTGCTTTGTGTACGGCGGGGAAGCACGGACTCACGGAGACGAAAGTGTGTACATGGGAGGAAAAACCAGCTGGAATTGTGCCAATTGTAACATAAGATTGGTTACAAAAGTTAAGAACAGCGTCAGACTTTGTGTAATTTCTTCTGGGGGATTTTATATATAATAATAATAATAAAAACGCTGCGGCGGTGTGCCACATTCAATGTGTGTATATATATATATACAGTCGTGGTCAAAAGTTTACATACACTTGTGAAGGACATAATGTCATAGCTGTCTTGAGTTTCCAATAATTTCTACAACTCTTATTTTTTTGGGAGAGAGTGATTGGAGCACATACTTGTTTGTCACAAAAAACATTCATGAAGTTTGGTTCTTTTATGAATTTAATATGAGTCTACTGAAAATGTGACCAATACTGCGGGGTAAAAAGTAAACATACAGCAATGTTAATATTTAGTTACATGTCCCTTGGCAAGTTTCACTGCAATAAGGCACTTTTGGTAGCCATCCACAAGCTTCTGGTTGAATATTTGACATGTATGAGCTCCAATCACTCTATTACACAAAAATAAGAGTTGTAGAAATTATTGGAAACTCAAGACAGCCATGACATTATGTTATTTACAAGTGTATGTAAACTTTTGACCATATGTCAAACTATTTCATCTAAAATTTGGTGGGTGCAACTTAAATACCAGTGTACTCTATAGCCCAGAAGTTACAGTAATGTTTTGGATACATTGGACTTGTCAAAATAGTTTAAATGCCGCTTACTTTTACTTGAGTATTTTTGTGAAGAAGAAACATTACATTTCCTCGGTTACATTGAGTTATATTCTGATCGCTCCATTTATTTACATCATCTTTATTGTCATGATCCCACATGACATTTTTAAACTTTGTCATTGTTTTCCTGTATATTGTGTTTATTTCTGTTTCAGCACTGATTTTACTCACCTGTCCAGGGTTTCCAATCAGGATGCTTTATATGGTGTTGACTGGTTGACGGCTGGTCCCATGCGGGATCTTAGCTTTTTGGTAATCAAACAACCTTTTTAACTGCACATCGACTCCTGACATATAAATGTATTCTAGGACTCTCAAAGGTAACGCGATAATGACTTAACACTAAGTTTCTACTTAGCATATTTCATAACATTTTGAAAAAATGAAAACATTAAATATTGCTCCGCATTCATTGATTTTTTGGGGGGGGTGTTTACAGTGTGGACTGCAGCACATTCCAAAAATACATTTAAACATAAAAAAAACAAAAAAACAATAATGCTAATATCACAAAGCTACTCCAGGATAACTTATTTACAAAATGAAAGATAAAAATGGGCCTCAGTGTTTTATTTTTATTTGTATTAGTATGCGGACCTCAGAAAAGTTTGGACAGGCCTGCATCACAGTATAAACCCTAAACAATGGTTGTATTTTGA